>NC_090650.1:226742607-227042607 GCF_040937935.1 Hyperolius riggenbachi
AAAGCTGTTACCGAATGAGAAGCTGAAATGACACAGCAATGAGATAAATTACCGACATGTGCTCAACAAATGTTAATTCATCAAGGTTCCCACATTCGATAACACATTCGGTGTTTATCTCAAGCTCTCCCCTGTCGTTACAGGCTTCGAAAGCCTTCTGTGTGAATGTTTTCATGATTAGCAGGAGCAGGCAGCCAATAGAAACAGCCCCTGTTCTCCTGCAAGTGCCACTGATAGGTCACACAGGCTTCTCCACACAAGCTTTCAGACCCCCCAAGCAGTGAGCAGAGAGAACGGGTCAAAATATATCCCCAGATTCCCTTCGGTGGTGTAACCCTTTCAGGCCCTGTTTGATAATGCAAAGATGCTGGTGGTGAAATCACCAAGCATGGCATTTGTAATGTCTCCAGGAAGTTCATCTACGTTGTGGCAAATAAATAAAATGTTAAGAAAGACTGATCGACAGATTCAGAGCAGCAGAGGCAGTATAAATAACAGTAACTATAACACCTTTACATCTAAAGGGATGTCTGGATGCCTTCTATTGTTATCAGCTTGTAACAACACATAGACATTCCAAGCTGCTCTGCACCACTCTGCTGTTATGGAACAGCCTTTGATGAATTGAAGCCTAGTAGTTCGGTAACTTAACGAACCTCTACCACACATGGGAAAATATTGATGAATTAGCACAGTGAAGTGTAAAATACTGAATGCGGTATTTTAAGGACTGGGGTTTTGTTATCGAACACCCTTTGATGAATTGAAGCCTTTTCAATTCAATCTACTGCTGTACTGTTCCCCTGAGTGCGCTCTGCCTCTTCTTGTCTCAAACACAGATACTTTTGCCACCGAGGAGGATACCAAGAGCAGCACCTTTATCCTTCCCCTCTTCCACCCTGCCACACTGATCGCTCCTTCTGTTTGCCGGAAGTAAACCGCCTGCTTCTTTTCCAAATAATCAATAATTAGTTATAGTCCATCTGGCACTAAACACATATTGGTCTAGTAATTACATTGCGGTGCACATATCCAGAGTTATGGAGAAATGTAGGATATATATGTGCTAACCTGATATTACCCCAATAATGCGCCCAATCACCCCCTTAAACAGAAACATCACCCCTCATAATTCGACATGTTTCGACATAAATATAATAGTCTTTATCAGGAAAATAAAAAAGGTGCAGTGCTTAACAGTGCATGGTGCAGTGATATAAGGTATAGCCCACGTCAGAGCCAAAGCAGTGGGACCCAGAGATCTAAGGGAGACCCAACTACTACTTCACTCACTCTGATAAAGGGGTCCATCCTTCAGATCAGGTGTTTTGGGGTCTACACTTGTTATGAGTATGAAGATCTTGATGGCCACACTTGTTTTAGGATCCTTGCAAGTTGGCCCTCCAGGCTGTGAAGGTCACCAGGGGTTGGTAAGTGAAAGGGTGGGAACATTTTGGGGGCCTCATCAACGTTTTCCTGGTGGGCCCCATGATTTATAGTTACACCTTTGGTTGAGGAGCATTTGATGTGGTTTCGGCTCTCCCAACTACTCTGATGGATGAATAGATGCAATGTCTCTGTTCTGCTTTAAGTGTTTCTTATGGATGAAGCTTCTGCATATAGCAAAGACTTGCATATAATATTTTTGTCCATTGCATGAATGACTGGCTTATGTGCCTAGGTAACTGTGACAAGATTGTCTTGTTTTTAGTTAGGCTATAGGGGTGATTTTTTTAAAATTTTGTAACACACTTTCTGATGCAAGTAATAACGTTTACTGTGGTCCTTATTTCTATTTCTTTTTGTGTTTTTCTGCTTTCATGTAATCCTGCCAGGGATGCTCGGATACCCCTTTTTATTATTCGAGTTAGTTCGAATTCGAATAGTAAATTATTCGAGTTCAGTCGAATATTCGAGTCGAATATTTTTTACTATTTGATTCGACCTCGGAATTCGAGCTCACTATTCGAGTCGGTATTCGAGCTCAATATTCGAGCTGACTATTCGAATTGGCCTTAAATAGCTTCCAACACTTGTTTTGGGGGTGAATGATGCAAGAAACATCTTTTTTTCCAAGTAACAACAGCAAGTGATTATGTGGGGATGTTCCTTTAAAAAAAAAAGGTGGAAAGAGAAGTTGTGTCCAAAATTCTGTTCAGTACTGTATATACTTCTTCTTCTTCTTCTTTATCTTCTATATCTTCTTCTTCTTTTTCTTCTTCTTCTTCTTCTATATCTTCTTCTTCTTCTTCTATATCTTCTTCTTCTTCTTCTTCATTTTCTTCATCTTCATCTTCTTCATCGTCTTCTTCTTCATAGTCTTCTTCTTCATCTTCTTCTTCTTCTTCTTCTTCTTCTTTTTCTTCATCTTCTTCTTCTTCATCTTCTTCTTCTTCTTCTTCTTCTTCTTCTTCATCATCTTCTTCTTCTTTTTCATCTTCTTCTTATTATTTTTCTATTTCTTCTTATTATTATTATTTTTCTATATCTTCTTCTTCTTCTCCTTCTTCTTCTTCTTCTTCTTCTTTTTCTATATCTTCTTCTTCTTCTATATCGTCTTCTTCTTCTTATAATAATAATAATAATCCGAACATTTGTATAGCGCTTTTCTCCTGTCGGACTCAAAGCGCTCAAGAGCTGCAGCCACTGGGACGCGCTCAGGAGGCCACCCTGCAGTGTTAGGGAGTCTTGCCTTGAACTCCTTACTGAATAGGTACTTGACCTAGCCAGGATTTGAACCCTGGTCTCCCATGTCAAAGGCAGAGCCCTAAACCAGTACACTATCCAGCCACTACTTCTTCACTTCTTTCTCTTCTATATTTTTTTTTTAAAAGAAATGCAGCTATTTTTGAGCGTAATAAATAGCTGGTGGCGCATGGTGGAAGGAGGAGGATGATTGTGTGGCAGCAGGCAGTCAAAGAGGCAGGCAGCGAGACATAATAGGCTGTGGTACCTAGCGGTGGTACCAGGCTGTAAATACACAGCATGAGGTTCCAGACAGCGGTCGTGAAGCCCACATCATGTCCAATACACAACTGGGACAACACAGTTTTCAACCCGGACACCTCTAAAAATAATATCACAAAGTATTAAAAAGTATATGTATATTTTTTTTTTAAAGAAATGCAGCTTTTTTTGAGCGTAATAAATAGCTGGTGGCGCATGGTGGAAGCGCCATTGTATGTGCTCCCTGGCAGTGGAAACACACAGACAGCAGGAGGTAAATTCAGCAGCAGCAGCAGGAGGAGGATGATTGTGTGGCAGCAGGCAGTCAATGAGGCAGGCAGCGAGACATAATAGGCTGTGGTACCTAGCGGTGGTACCAGGCCGTAAATACACAGCATGAGGTTCCAGACAGCGGTCGTGCAGCCCACATCGTGTCCAATACACAACTGGGACAACACAGTTTTCAACCCGGACACCTCAGAAAAATTAAACCTTTTTTTTTATTGGTTTATTTATTTATTTTTTTAAGGCAAATTAAACAGATAGCTATTGTTGGACGTAATAGTTGGTGGCAGAGTGGCAGCAGAAGGTAAATCTGTGTACCCTGGCAGTGGGAAACACAGACAGACAACAGCAGCAGCAGCAGGAGGAATGGAGGAGTAGTGTGAGTGTGGCAGCAGGTAGGCAGCGTGACATAATAGCCCTGGTACCTAGCGGTGATACCAGGGCTGTAAATAAACACAACAGGAGGTCCCAGACAGCGGTCGTGCAGCCCACATCGTGTCCAATACACAACTGGGACAACACAGTTTTCAACCCGGGCACCTCAGAAAAATTAAACCTTTTTTTTAATGTTTTTTTTTTTTACAGCAAATTACACAGATATAGCTATTGTTGGACGTAATAGCTGGTGGCAGAGTGGCAGCAGAAGGTAAATCTGTGTACCCTGGCAGTGGGAAACACAGACAGACAGACAGCAGCAGCAGCAGGAGGAATGGAGGAGTAGTGTGAGTGTGGCAGCAGGTAGGCAGCGTGACATAATAGCCCTGGTACCTAGCGGTGATACCAGGGCTGTAAATAAACACAACACGAGGTCCCAGACAGCGGTCGTGCAGCCCACATCGTGTCCAATACACCAATGGGACAACACAGTTTTCAACCCGGGCACCTCAGAAAAATTAAACCTTTTTTTTTTTTATTGGTTTATTTTTTTTTTTTTAAGGCAAATTAAACAGATAGCTATTGTTGGACGTAATAGCTGGTGGCAGAGTGGCAGCAGAAGGTAAATCTGTGTACCCTGGCAGTGGGAAACACAGACAGACAGCAGAAGGGCAGTACACAGCAGCCCACTGTAGGTATAAAATGTGTGGCTACAGGCGACGTAATAGTCAAACTGAACCAGGCTGGCTTAGTGAGCAGGAGCCAGGAGGTGGTAAAGGGTGGTAAGGCATATTAACGATGGTTCCGGCAGCCAGTTCATGTCCCCCTCTCGCCGACAACCGGGGCCAGGAACTCGCCTTCCACCCACGCCTGGTTCATCTTGAGAAACGTCAGTCTGTCCACAGACTTGTGAGACAGACGTGAGTGTTTCTCGGTGACCACGCCACCAGCTGCACTGAAGCAGCGCTCGGACAGCACGCTGGAAGGGGGACAGGACAGCACTTCCAGGGCGTACTGCGCCAGCTCGCTCCAGATCTCCAGGCGCTTGACCCAATACTCCATGGGATCAACAGGGGCATCGCTGTCAAGCCCGCTGTAGGACCCCATGTAGTCAGCCACCATGCGGGTCAGGCGCTGGCTGTGACCGGAGGAGGATGCTGCTGCATGCACCTCCTCTCTAGTCACTGCTGGAGCCTCTACAGTCCTGTAGAGCTCGTTGCTGAGAGACAGCAGGTCTGTGGGGCGCTTGCTGCTGGATGCAGGCACCTGCTGCTGCCTCTGTGCTGGCTGGACAGTGGAGGTGGAAGGCTGGGGGAAGGCTTCCTCCAAGCGCTCAACAAGGGCCTGCTGCAAGCTCCATATTTGTTGCGCTGGGTCTCCTCCTGCAGGAGGCAGGAACTGGCTCAACTTCCCCTTGAGGCGCGGGTCCAACATCATGCTGATCCAGATGTCCTCCCTCTGCTTCATCTGGATCACCCTGGGGTCCTTGCGCAGGCACGTCAGCATGTGCGCTGCCATTGGGAAGAGGCGGGCCACGTGTGCTGGTACATCGACGGCAGTGCTGTCCTCATCCTCCTCCTCTGCCGCCTCATCCTCTCTCCACCCCCGCACCAACTCAGCTGCACTGTGCTGATCCCCCTCATCAGCAGCAAGGTCAGGGACCTCCACCAAGTCCTCCTCCTCCTCCCCCTCAGAGGTGGACTGTGCAGCTGCATGCCGCTCCTGCTGGGCAAAGGCTGCCGCTCCCTGTTCCAGCACAGCATGCTCCTGCTGGGCGCCCAAGGCGTCCACGGCCAGTGGCTATAGGCGGAATGTTAGCCACTGACGCAGCTGCTGCTGCTGCAGAACTGTGCATGGTGGCGCGGCTTGCCACAATGCTGCTCCCTCTCCTCCTGATTCCCTTGCTGCCCTTCCCCTTGCCCAAACCGCGCTGGCTGCCACTTCCAGACATCTTAGATGTTTTTGGCGTAAACAAAAACGTTTTTTAAAAGGGTGAAAAAGTGGGGTACTTTAATGGAGTGGGTTGGTGGGTGAGGTGACACTAATCACTAAGTGATTAGATCGCTAAGTGATTACTAGTACAGTACAAATACAAAATACAATAATCAGTAATCAGTAAGTGTGAACAGTGAACAGTGAGTGTGTCCCCTAGTACACTAGTACAACTAGAAAATACAATAATCAGTAGTAATCAGATTCAGTAGAAGGAAATAGAGTGTGTGTACTACAGACAGTGCACGCACACACACACACGCAGGAGCTAGCCTATGAACAGTGACTGAGTGTCCCTAGTACAGTAAGTACAACTAGAAAATACAATAATCAGATTCAGTAGAAGGGAATAGAGTGTGTACTGTGTACACTACAGACAGTGCACGCACACACACATGCAGGAGCTATGAACAGTGACAGTGAGTGTACCTAGTACAGTATAACTACAAAATACAATAATCACTCAGTAGTAAAGGACAAGACAGGGTAGAATACACAGCACAAACACAGGTATAGATGAGAAATAAACTAACAGAGAACAGGAGGACAGCTCCCCACACAGGCAAGGCCCTGAGGCCGAAAGCTCTAAGCTTGCCTGCAGCAGCAGCTGTCTCTATGTAACACACAAGCTACTAACTAAAATACAATCTCTATCTAGCTAACAACAATATAGGTGTGTATAGCAGGTGTATGTGAGCAAAAACGCTAGGTGATTGACCACAATAGAGCACTTGCTAAGCCAAAGCACAAAGGAGCAGATCTCTCTCTGTACAAGTCAAGCAAGGATGGAAAAACCTAACATGGCGGCCGCTATTTATAGGGTAGGGGCTGGCCAGGGTCCCCCTCTGTGATTGGCTGCCGTCAGAGGGCCTGGGAGCCCTCTGATTGGCTCTAAGGACATCAATCTGGGCTATGACGCTATTCGAGCTCGGTATTCGAGCTCGAATAGCGCTGTTTGCTCGAATAGCGCGAATAGTGAATGGGATATTCGAGTTCACTCGAATAGCCCATTCAAATAGCTGCAGCTATTCGAGCTTGAATACCAAGCTCGAATAGCTGAAAAAGAGCTCGAATATTCGAGCTACCCGAATATTCGAGCTCTGCTGAGCATCCCTGAATCCTGCTTTATATTTCACCCTCTAGTCTTAACTTTTATCACTCCACTGCATTGCTCCTCCACTTAGATATGTACTAAGATAAAAATAAAGCTGTAAAAGTAGGCAGAAATATGTTTATTTTGATAAATGAGCCTTTTCTCTGCCACTGTCTACCCTTCTTCCTCAGGCTGAGCAGCAGTCATTTCTGTCTGAAAGGAGTTTGGTCAAGATCCAACACAACCTCAGTTCTGCTGGGGTGCATGCAGGGTGATGGTTTTGTGGGTTTGAGGCATTGTTCAAGTGGTAGGTAGGCCAGAGACCAGGGCTAGATTTTTGTAAAGGCCACATAGGCCTAGGCCGCTGTCCAAGGATGAGGCTGGACATGGAAATGAGGTTACTGCATATTAAAAAAAAAGACATGGGAGGCTACAAATGGGGCACAAAACATGGAAGAGGGGAGGTTATGCCAATGGAGCTGTACATGAAATAGAGAGGCTGTTGTACCTTTGTATGAAACATGGAAGAGGAGGCTGCACTTACTCCTCTTGAGCACAGTGTCGGACTGGGAGCTGGAAAAGCTGAGGAAACCCACTTGCTGGCCAAGCAGCAGTAATCGTGTTTCTGCTCACAATGAAGACTTGCTGTAGGTTTCTATTGGAAGTGACAACACAGGGTTACTGCTGCTTGGCCAGCAGGTGGATTTCCTCAGTTTTTGCATCTCCCAGTCTGACACAGGGTGAGCACTGCTACACATGAGGAGTCAGAAGAAAGTCAGCAAATCAGTTATAGAAAAATTATAGTGAGCACAAGGCTAGTTGCAAATGTAAACAAATTTACTGTCTCAAAAAAGCAGTGGTGACAACATTCACATTCAAACACCCCCTAAAAACATCGTCTGAAGAAGTCACGTGTTAGTGATGAAATGCGTGACATGAGCGTAGCCTCCACCCGGAAGTTCGGCCACATCAGGGTCTCCCGTTCCTCCACCACTCTTCCTCCCTCTGCCACATACCAAGCATACATAGCAGCTGATTGCATGCATACATCCGGCAAGTCCTGGCAGAGTGGATATGCTGTAGAGTAAGAGCAATTTCACTTCTACCCATAAGTGACATCCATGCAGCTGCTCTTGGTGCACGTGAGTTTGGGTCCGTGGTATAGAGGTTGAGGTTTGACACTTTACATGTGTCAGTAATGAGGGCGTGTGTATATGTATACAGACAGAGGCGTGCTTTTTCCTCATAGCACATGGGGTTGATTGCTTGCACGCTGTGCAAATCTATTTGCTGTTTCTGTGAAGGCTTCCACCATTTGCTGCCTGTATGTAATATGGGCCCGAAGATGTGCTGACATGTCAGTTTTTTTATCTAATAGGAGTGCACTCCGATCAGGACTGTGGGGTACCCTGCATATATAGACAGCTTTTTTTTTTTTTTAGGGGGTTGTTTAAATGTGAATGTTGTCACCGCTGCTTTTTTGATACATTACATTTGTTTACATTTGCAACTAGCCTTGTGCTCCCTATACTTTTTCTATATATAATTGTTCCCTTATGGGTGAGAATGGCTGTCTTTAAGGTTTATTTAGTATCAGCAAATCAATTAGCTTGGTACGCACACACACATTAAGGCCTGGTTCACATTGGCCTAAAAAACAGGTTTAGCGGACAGTAGTGTAACGAACAAGGAAGGATGCTCACGGAATATTAACTAATGAATCTGTTCACATTGGTCCATTCAAACTGATTCGTTCAGTCTGATCCGCCGCACGAACTGCAAGTTTGGGTCTCCAGCAATTTTTTCGGATCGATGGATGCGTTGCACTGGCAGTGCGATAACAAAACAAGGGTCACGGATGGATGCCTTTAAAATCTGATCTGTTCCAGGAATCGGTTTTTCCATGTGTGTCTGTTTGAACTGGGCCTAATTTATGCACACAATTACATGCTAAATTAACACAAATTTTTCCGCTTTGGCCAGGAACCAAATAGTGAGTGTACAAGACTTGAGGTTTTCTCATGTGTATAGCCTAATAAACTGATTAAGAGGATGATACACACTACACACTTATACCGCTGATTAGCTATTCATTACTATGAAGCAATACATTTTGAAAAACAAATATTAAGAAATGTATTCAAAGAAAATGAGTCTGTCAAGTAGGAAGCTATACAGATTAAGTTATCAGTGCAGTACCAAATGGGAAACAAGCTACACATACAAAATACACCAGCTAGGATGAACAAATACTGTATATATGCAAGAAAGCTATGCAAATAAATAAATACATCATCAGTTGAATAAATACCGTGATCCCTCCACACTTTTTCATTGAAAAGTCCTGTCAGCTTTGAAGAATATGTTTAATTGGAAGATAGGATTCTTAAAATATTAAGTAATATTTCTATCCCTAGGTGAGACCTAATGGACAAAGATGTGGGCAAAATGATAAATTAAACAATGACGTAGAGAAGATGAATTAACATATTAATGAAAACTTTAATCGCCTGGCCAGATGCCTGATGTTGTCACAATAGATGCTATTAAACTTTGTGACTGTATCTATTGATAAAAAATGTTTAGCTAAATTCCAACCATGGAAAGAAATGTTATATTAGCCATACAAATACAAGTCAAACAAATATTTGACTTGTATTTGTCAAAGGTGTAGTATTGGGGGCAGAGAGTATTTGACCTTGTCACAAAATTATAGCTCATACAGTATATAAAGAAACCTGAGGTACAGTAATTCAAAACAAAAAGCATGACCTTTATTTTGAAAAGCATTTAGAAGGAATTCTGGAGTACCGGTAGTCCTATCAAATAAACATGTATTAAGGGTCACCTCTGATGGGATTAATCAAAATAATGGGTAATAATATCTAAATAATATCTAAACACAATGCCTTTTAGAAGCGGCTACTTCAAGTAATAATGTTGAGAACCTCTGGAAAAGTAAATTGAGGTGCCAAACTATTATTCACAAAAATGAGGGTGGAAGGAGTGGAAGGTCCCAGTGTGGGAACTTCTAGCTTGAGAGTATCCAACCAAGCCAAATAGAACATGCAAGTCTTTTTGTCTTCTTGAAAAAATACATTTTAATTGTGGTTGCTATCTTCTCAAACTCTAGGTTATAGAAGGTGATAAAAGTGGTAAATGTTTCTTGCCCCCACATATGTCTACTATACAACAGGCAGTCCTGTACTCTTTCTCTGTTATTTTTGCTTTACCTATAGTCAATTTTTGACAATACAATACTACACCTCTCTTCACCCTCATACACTCTCCAGCCAGCAACCCCCAGATGGTATATGCTGATTGGCAGCTGGAGGCCCGAGTGTGTTGTTACCGCCACAAACATTTCTTCAGGTCTGAATAAGATCTCTCTTTTGCAGGTCTTCTCCCTTTCAAGGGATTGTCTGAGGAAATGTAAAAAATAGATCAACTTACCTAGGGCTACAAACACATGGGAGGAAACAGTGGTGATGTCTGGCACTGTAGTTTAATTTGAAAGCAGCAAGTGTACAGCAGTGGAAAAAAAACCGTCCATGAAAAACATGTACAAGATGTGGTACAAAATGTGGTACTTATCGTGCTTGTTGCTGGGTGTGGGAGGCACTGTGGGCGCCAGTGGGTGCACGGCCTTACGACCGTTTCGCTTGGGGTGAGCCTTTCTTCCTCGGAGGCCTAACGTGCACAAAAGCTGGAAGGAAGAGGCCATTAAAATAGCCTACTTCCGTGTAGGATCCCGCCCGGACGCCCTGTGACGTGGGGCTAATTGATTGGTCAGAGCAGACTGTGCGTCATAATGACGGCGCTGCACGCAAGTGTGCGCATTATAGATGCGCACTATAGCTGAGGCGGGGGAGCGCAACCATGGCGACGCGCACCGCCCCCAAGTCACGCGAGAGGCGGCATAAACCTCAGCAGCCACTCAGGGGCAAGGGGGCGGATGCAAGTACGCACGCTGGTTACCATGGAGCCCCCATAACAACAGCTACAGTCTTGGATGGAGTCCGTCCCCCGGTGCAGCAACAGAGGCTACAGGGCGAAATCGCCCTGCAGCCGAGGTCGCACTCGGGGGGCTAAAAGCCAACAAGGCTGTATATGCCCTGTTCAATGCCGAGAGTCGGGTCTATTGCCCTAATAAAAGCTTATTAGCTAACGGCATCGCTGCTCATATAGATGCTATGAATAGCATCTAACAAGTAGTCCCAGGTTCGGGTTTAGATGGGGAGGGAGGGGAAAAGGTGAAGAAGGGAAGGGTGAGGGAAGGGTGAAGTGTGGAGGGGGAAAGGTGAAGGGGTGGTGGGCGGGACACGGGTCCTAAGAGTAGAGACTCATAGAGAGTGGAGGTGGGAGGTAAAGATTAGGAATAAATGACCCCTAAGAAGGATAACATGCTTGGGGTCTGCCCACCCATGAATAGATCACATGACCGTAGTGATTGAAGTGGGAAGAAAAAAACCCAATTGAGAAAAAGGGGAAGGAAGATACATTTATTATATATTAAAAGTCAGAAATATAACTGCTTAGAAAAGTTCGTTGCCCTTTATATAAAAATCAGGATCAAAACGGTCATGCGAAATATAGGTATGGGCAGGGGTGGCAGGAGGAGGGCACCTCGTGAGAACACCCTCAAGGTTCAAGATAGCAAGCCATGTCTACATAATCATTAAGGCCCAGAGGGCCCATAGCGTCTGTTTTGAAAATCCACTTGGATTCCAGCCTGAGGAGCAATTTCTTCCTATTGCCTATTTCCTATAAAGATAGATCTGATTTGATTACAAGGAGATACAACTCTAGACGATCGAATAATGTTTCAGGGGTCTTCACTTTTGGCTTCTCACCAATGGAGAGGGAAATTAAAAAGGTGATGACCAGAAATTGGCCCATCTTGCTCCAAGATCCAGTTCTCAAAGAATGCCTACCATCAAAACCCTTGGTTACCTTTAAAAGAGCACCCACTATTGGCGATCTTCTTGTCCATAGCGACTTTCGCGAAAATCCACGTCGCACATGGCTGGACGATGTAGCTACCACAGGTAACCATCGGTGTGGAGCATGCAAAGCATGCCCACACATGAGAACCGGTAAATTCTACCAATTAGGTCCTGTTGAGTTTAAAGTTCCGTTTTTTGCCACCTGTAGGACTAGCTACGTCGTTTATGCCCTTTGGTGTCCATGACAACGTTTCTACATTGGCATGACAACCAGAATGGTGAAGGACAGGATTCTGGAGCACATCCGCTTGTTGCCGAAAGGCAAGGGGTGCCCCAGAGTGGTGGAGCACATGGCCACTGTCCATGGCTCCGACCCAAGTCTTTTGTCATTCGCCTGTGTGGACCAGTGTATTCTTCCACGTAGAGGAGGCAATAGGAAGAAATTGCTCCTCAGGCTGGAATCCAAGTGGATTTTCAAAACAGACGCTATGAGCCCTCTGGGCCTTAATGATTATGTAGACATGGCTTGCTATCTTGAACCTTGAGGGTGTTCTCACGAGGTGCCCTCCTCCTGCCACCCCTGCCCATACCTATATTTCGCATGACCGTTTTGATCCTGATTTTTATATAAAGGGCAACGAACTTTTCTAAGCAGTTATATTTCTGACTTTTAATATATAATAAATGTATCTTCCTTCCCCTTTTTCTCAATTGGGTTTTTTTCTTCCCACTTTAATCACTACCGTCATGTGATCTATTCATGGGTGGGCAGACCCCAAGCATGTTATCCTTCTTAGGGGTCATTTATTCCTAATCTTTACCTCCCACCTCCACTCTCTATGAGTCTCTACTCTTAGGTAGTGTTGGGCGAACAGTGTTCGCCACTGTTCGGGTTCTGCAGAACATCACCCTGTTCGGGTGATGTTCGGGTTCGGCCGAACACCTGATGGTGTTCGGCCAAACTGTTCGGCCATATGGCCGAACTAAGAGCGCATGGCCGAACGTTACCCGAACGTTCGGCTAGCGCTGTGATTGGCCGAACGGGTCACGTGTAGTGTTGGGCGAACATCTAGATGTTCGGGTTCGGGCCGAACTCCGAACATAATGGAAGTCAATGGGGACCCGAACTTTCGTGCTTTGTAAAGCCTCCTTACATGCTACATACCCCAAATTTACAGGGTATGTGCACCTTGGGAGTGGGTACAAGAGGAAAAAAAAATTTAGCAAAAAGAGCTTATAGTTTTTGAGAAAATCGATTTTAAAGTTTCAAAGGGAAAACTGTCTTTTAAATGCGGGAAATGTCTGTTTTCTTTGCACAGGTAACATGCTTTTTGTCGGCATGCAGTCATAAATGTAATACATATAAGAGGTTCCAGGAAAAGGGACCGGTAACGCTAACCCAGCAGCAGCACACGTGATGGAACAAGAGGAGGGTGGCGCAGGAGGAGAAGGCCACGCTTTGAGACACAACAACCCAGGCCTTGCATGAGGACAAGAAGCGTGCGGATAGCAATTTGCATTTTGTCGCCATGCAGTCATAAATGTAATACAGATGAGAGGTTCAATAAACAGGGACCGGAAACGCTGACCCATCACAGATGTTCATTGTTCATGTTACTTGGTTGGGGTCCGGGAGTGTTGCGTAGTCGTTTCCAATCCAGGATTGATTCATTTTAATTTGAGTCAGACGGTCTGCATTTTCTGTGGAGAGGCGGATACGCCGCCGATCTGTGACGATGCCTCCGGCAGCACTGAAACAGCGTTCCGACATAACGCTGGCTGCCGGGCAAGCCAGCACCTCTATTGCGTACATTGCCAGTTTGTGCCAGGTGTCTAGCTTCGATACCCAATAGTTGAAGGGTGCAGATGGTTTGTTCAACACAGCTACGCCATCTGACATGTAGTCCTTGACCATCTTCTCCAGGCGATCGGTGTTGGAGGTGGATCTGCACGCTTGCTGTTCTGTGTGCTGCTGCATGGGTGTCAGAAAATTGTCCCACTCCAAGGACACTGCCGATACCATTCCCTTTTGGGCACTAGCTGCGGCTTGTGTTGTTTGCTGCCCTCCTGGTCGTCCTGGGTTTGCGGAAGTCAGTCTGTCGGCGTACAACTGGCTAGAGGAGGGGGAGGATGTCAATCTCCTCTCTAAAGTCTCCACAAGGGCCTGCTGGTATTCTTCCATTTTGACCTGTCTGGCTCTTTCTTCAAGCAGTTTTGGAACATTGTGTTTGTACCGTGGATCCAGAAGGGTATAAACCCAGTAATTGGTGTTGTCCAGAATGCGCACAATGCGTGGGTCGCGTTCAATGCAGTCCTAGGCCGAAGAGGTCATAGCCTAGGGTCACAAAACCTGTTTATTGGGCAATTTCAATGGTGGCGAGTCTGACGTACATAAATCGCAGCAATGGCCGTTAGCAACGTCTGAATCTCACGAAATGTCTCATGCAGGTAGAAGACATATTGTTAGACTTGGGCTCCAAAGATGGGTTCCCTACATCTCTGCAAACCAGAGTTACAGGGCTCCAAATTTGGTAAAATCCCCCATAGGCTTTCATTGGGCCTCCTATTTTTTTTTTTTTTTTTTTTCCAAAAATTTTTATTGGATTTTTCATTTTTGAAAGATACATTAAGGCTAACAGTATGGCCAAATAGTATCATAACAGATAACAAAACATTAATCAGATGTCATACAGTGGAAGGGGTGATGAGTGTAACATTGGTCAGATATCATGCGATAGGGGGGATGATGACATAATCTTAACGTAAGCAAAGGGGCGAAGCATAATTAGAAAACTTTATAGAAGTGTGACCCAGAGGACCATGTCCAACAATCTGGGATCAGTATATGGATGGGGGGAGGGGGTAATCCCAGCTTCGGGCTGGGGAAAACTGTGAGCCCTGGTGCCCGTCGTCCAGCGATAGACGGGCGACCCAGAGGTCGCTGTGGTAAGCTCAACTGGAGAGTGTGAGTGGAAAAGGAAGAATTAGAAGAAAGAGAGTGGAGAGAGAAAGAAGAAGAAAAAAGAGAGGAAGGAAGGAGAAGGAAAAGAAAAGAGAGAAAAGGGCTGTCCCGTCTCATAGCCTCCTGATCAAGGAGCTCTCCATGAGGGGGTGTTCTAGTTGGATCCAGGGGTCCCAGGTCTTTTCAAATTTTTTGTGGGTATCCCTCAAGATGCTAGTCAGTTTCTCATTGATCATAAAAGAGTTCATTCTAGATTTCACCTCACCAATAGTGACAGAGGGTTTTTTCCAGTTTTTGGCAATTGTCATTGTAGCTGCTGAGAAAACGAATGAAGCTAATTTGTTCTGGGATGAAGTTAGCGAGTCTATTTTTTCATGTAAAAGGGCTTGCCAGGGGTTTCTAGGGATGGTTACGTGGAAAAGGGTTGAGAGTAGCCTATAAACTTGGCACCAGAATCTAGTAAGCCTAGGGCAGGTCCACCAAGTGTGTAACATGTCTCCGTGTGATCTGCAGCCACGGAAGCAGAAAGGACTGGCAGAGGGGAATACTTTTGCTATTCTTGCCGGAACAAGGTACCAGCGTGTCATAATCTTATATGCCGCCTCTATAGTATGCAAATTCGATGAGCAGCAGGAGATCCTGCTCCATATATTTAACCAGTTTTCTCGGTCCCTCGTGTCTGACAGGTCGGATTCCCATCTAGTAATATAAGCATGGGTGAGTGGGAGCGCCGGGCGAGTTAAAAAAGAGTAAATTGTAGAAATCAGCCCTTTAGAATTGGGGCGGTGAAGGCATATGTTTTCATATGGCGTGAGATCGAAGGGGGGTTCCCTATTTTGGGTGAGGGACTGTACCCAGTGCCTTATTTGTAAGAAACGGAAGTATTCTCTTGGTGGGACTTGAAAATTTTCTTGTAGGGCTGGCCAGCTGTACACCCCTCTAGAATTGATAAAGTGTTTAACCTTGGTGAGGCCGTTATCCGCCCACCACTTGAAGGCTTCCGGATTATCATGCCCTGGGGGAAAAAGTGGGTTATTAACTAGAGGTAGCAGAGGGAGGTGAGGGGAAAGGAGATGAGAAGAGTATCGGACTGAGTCCCATACTTGGAGGCTGTGGAGCATGGGAGGGCTGAGAGCGGGGGGCCGCATCTTTGGAGGTAACCAAAGGAGGGTGCTTGGGAGCATAGGAGCGCTATCTGGGATCTCGAGAAACACCCACAACGGGGTGTCGCGGGTTTGGAACACCCGAGTTAGTTGTGTAATAGTTGCTGCTCTGTAATAAGAGCTGATCTGGGGGACTCCCAGGCCACCATCTAGTTTATGGGCGAAAAGGGTTGACTTGTTGACTCTGGGGTGCTTACGACCCCATATAAAAGATTGTATTCTATGTTGGAAAGTGCGTAGGTAATGGGGGGGCACTTTGACAGGGAGAGTCCGGAAGTAATAGACAAGCTTAGGTAAGAATGTCATCTTAATTGAGTTGATCTTTCCTAGCCAAGAGATCGGGAGCGTGGACCATCTGTCTGTTAGTGAGGACAGGGATTTAAGAAGTGGTGGATAGTTAGCTGCAAAGAGGGAGGCATAGTTAGGGGTTAGAGTGATACCAAGATAAGGTATAGATTGAACCCATTGGAAAGGGCAGAATTCTCGGAGTTGAGTAGTGAGATGAGGCGTGAGGGCGATACTTAGGGCTTTAGATTTTGCCGCATTGATTTCTAGGCCAGAAATTTGGGCGAACTGTTCAAGGGCTTTAAGGGCATTAGGAATGGAAATGTGAGGTTGTGTGAGGAACAAAAGAGTATCATCTGCAAACATAAGTAGTTTGTGAGCCAGGCCGGCTCTCTCTACCCCTTTGATGTCCGTGTTGTCTCGTAGGAAACAGGCGAGTGGCTCTAGGGCTAGAATGAAAAGTAAGGGGGAGAGTGGGCAGCCCTGGCGAGTTCCTCTCTTTATAGGGAAAATTTGTGAGGTGTGGCCTGAGAATCTCACTGAAGCTGTGGGAGTTGAGTACAATCCCCCAACCCAATTCAGGAAGTGGGGATCTAGTCCCCATTTGTTTAAGGCATGTTTGAGATAATTCCACGAAAGGGTGTCAAAGGCCTTAAAAATGTCCAAGGACAGGGCTACGCTTGGGATTTTATGGGAATGTAAGTAGTGGGACAGGAGAACTGCACGTCTAGTATTGTCCTCTGCTTGGCGGCCTGGGACAAAACCTACTTGGTCACGATGGACTAGATCTGGCAGGACTCTATTTAGACGTAGAGCTAATATTTTCCCCAATAACTTGAGATCTACATTAATAAGGGAGATGGGGCGAAATTGGTGGGGTGCATGGCAGTCCTGTTCGACTTTAGGGATCATAGAAATGTGGGCGGATAGCAAGGAGCTAGGGGGCGATATACCTTCCCGTAGTTCATTGTAGCAATCGGCTAAAGTTGGAGCTAGTGAGGTTGCTAATTTTTTGTAGTATTGTGCTGTGAAGCCGTCTGGGCCTGGAGTTTTATTGACCTTAAGGGTTTTTATGGCAGAAAGAACTTCTAAAGGGGTGATAGGTGCGCTAAGGTTGGCAGCTGTGGCTGCGGTGAGTTTTGGCAGACTAATTTGGTCTAGAAAATCATGGATGGCTTTGTCTGAAGTAGGGGTAGTATTGGAATATAAGTCTGAAAGGAATGTGGTGAAGATGTCCACTATTCTGCGGGGATTTGCGGTTACCTGACCAGAGGTGTCGCGTACTTTCAAGGTGGTAGAGTGAAGGGGCTTATTGTTTAAACATTTAGCTAAAAGGGCCAGGGGTTTATTAGCGTTGTAATAATATAGTTGTCTCCTCCAGCGCAATTGACGCTCTACTTTGTCCATTAGGAGCATGTCTAGCTCTGTGCGGAGTTTATCTTTGATAATTCTATTAATCCGGGTGGGGTGTTGTTTCCAGGTGTGCTCAGCTGCCTCAAATTTGTTGGTTAAGTCAGTGATCTTATGGATTCGTTGGCGTTTAAGTGAGCTAGCCAAGCCAATCAAGAAGCCCCGAATGGTAGCTTTGTGAGCTTCCCACAGGGTCAGTGGGGAGGATACAGAGCCCGTGTTATCAACAAAGTACTCCGTGACTTTGTCCTTTAATTGGTTAAGTATTTCCTCTTTAGAGAACATAGAGTCATTTAAACGCCAATGAAACTCTCTTTTGAGCGGGAGCGACAGTGAGCAGCAGATGGAAACTGGGGAATGGTCAGACCAAGGGGTAGAATGAATTTTGGCAGCTGGGGTGAGGTGTAGGTATTTCTGTTGGGTAAATATGTGATCTATACGGCTAAAGCTGTCATGGGCGTTTGAGTAAAAGGTAAAATCTTTAGTGGTGGGGTGAAGTTCTCTCCAAATATCTACATAGCCATACCTATCCAACAGAGCTTTGATTTTGATGCCTTGGAGATCAGTAGATTCGGAGGGGGGGCTAAGAGTAGTAGGTCTTTGCCTATCTATTCTAGGGTTGAGGGTGACATTAGTGTCACCTGCAATTATTATTTGGCCAGTTCCATGTTGTGTCAGGACTTGGAGGAAGTGAGAGTAGAAATTGGACTGGTGTGCATTGGGTGCGTAATAAGAGGCAAGGGTGATTTCCCTGTCATATATGGAACCGGCTAGAATAAGGTACCGGCCCGTAGGATCAGCAATTTGTTTAGTGCAGATAAACGGGAAATTTTTCCGGAATGCAATAATAACGCCGCGGACTTTAGTGCGGGCACAAGCAGAATGGGCGGTGGGGAAGTGGCGGTTTAAATACCTGGGACAGGAAGATTGGTCTAGTCTGGTTTCCTGTAGGCAGACTACATCTGCCTGGCATGCTTTGTAGTATGAAAATGCTTTGGAGCGTTTATTGGGGGAGCCAAAACCCTGGACGTTGTGCGAAAAAATCTTGAACATGTTAGAGGTCATGGAGGATATATGTGAGAAACAAACCAGAGATGGGAGGCTACGAGGCGGGAGCATTGGGCCTCCTATTTACAGTTCCAAAATCTCACATCTTTTCA
Source organism: Hyperolius riggenbachi (assembly GCF_040937935.1). Classification (NCBI taxonomy): domain Eukaryota; kingdom Metazoa; phylum Chordata; class Amphibia; order Anura; family Hyperoliidae; genus Hyperolius; species Hyperolius riggenbachi. The sequence goes on from NC_090650.1 coordinate 226,761,225, forward strand.
AAGGGCAATTAATCAGCAGTGGCAAATTTTCTAGCATTGTAGGGACCCTTAGGGGGAACATGACTGGTGAGTTTCGGGCCCCTAGGCCAAAGAGGTCATAGCCTAGGGTCACAAAAACCTGTTTATTGGGGCTATTTTAATGGTAGTGATGGTGACGTACATAAATCGCAGCAATGGCCGTTAGCAAAGTCTGAATCTCACGAAATGTCTCATGCAGGTAGAAGACATATTGTTAGACTTGGATTCCAAAGATGGAGTCCCTACATCTCTGCAAACCAGAGTTACAGGGGTCCAAAATTGGTAAAATCCCCCATAGGATTTCATTGGCTCCCTATTTCACTTTCCAAAATCTCACATCTTTTCAAAGGGCAATGGCTCAGCAGTACCAAATTTTCTAGCATTGTAGGGACCCTTAGGGGGAACATGACTGGTGAGTTTCGGGCCCCTAGGCCGAAGAGGTCATAGCCTAGGGTCACAAAAACCTGTTTATTGGGGCTATTTCAATGGTAGTGATGGTGGCGTACATAAATCGCAGCAATGGCCGTTAGCAAAGTCTGAATCTCACAAAATGTCTCATGCAGGTAGAAGACATATTGTTAGACTTGGATTCCAAAGATGGGGTCCCTACATCTCTGCAAACCAGAGTTACAGGGGTCCAAAATTGGTAAAATCCCCCATAGGATTTCATTGGCTCCCTATTTCACTTTCCAAAATCTCACATCTTTTCAAAGGGCAATGGCTCAGCAGTACCAAATTTTCTAGCATTGTAGGGACCCTTAGGGGGATCATGACTGGTGAGTTTTGCCACTGCTGAGCCATTGCCCTTTGAAATGGTGTGAGATTTTGGAACGGTAAATAGGAGGCCCAATGAAAGCCTATGGGGGATTTTACCAATTTTGGACCCCTGTAACTCTGGTTTGCAGAGATGTAGGGACCCCATCTTTGGAATCTAAGTCTAACAATATGTCTTCTACCTGCATGAGACATTTCGTGAGATTCAGACGTTGCTAACGGCCATGGCTGAGATTTATGTACGCCACCATCACTACCATTGAAATAGCCCAAATAAACAGGTTTTTGTGACCCTAGGCTATGACCTCTTCGGCCTAGGGGCCCGAAACTCACCAGTCATGTTCCCCCTAAGGGTCCCTACAATGCTAGAAAATTTGGTACTGCTGAGCCATTGCCCTTTGAAAAGATGTGAGATTTTGGAAAGTGAAATAGGGAGCCAATGAAATCCTATGGGGGATTTTACCAATTTTGGACCCCTGTAACTCTGGTTTGCAGAGATGTAGGGACTCCATCTTTGGAATCCAAGTCTAACAATATGTCTTCTACCTGCATGAGACATTTCGTGAGATTCAGACTTTGCTAACGGCCATTGCTGCGATTTATGTACGTCACCATCACTACCATTGAAATAGCCCCAATAAACAGGTTTTTGTGACCCTAGGCTATGACCTCTTCGGCCTAGGGGCCCGAAACTCACCAGTCATGTTCCCCCTAAGGGTCCCTACAATGCTAGAAAATTTGGTACTGCTGAGCCATTGCCCTTTGAAAAGATGTGAGATTTTGGAAAGTGAAATAGGGAGCCAATGAAATCCTATGGGGGATTTTACCAATTTTGGACCCCTGTAACTCTGGTTTGCAGAGATGTAGGGACCCCATCTTTGGAATCCAAGTCTAACAATATGTCTTCTACCTGCATGAGACATTTCGTGAGATTCAGACTTTGCTAACGGCCATTGCTGCGATTTATGTACGTCACCATCACTACCATTGAAATAGCCCCAATAAACAGGTTTTTGTGACCCTAGGCTATGACCTCTTTGGCCTAGGGGCCCGAAACTCACCAGTCATGTTCCCCCTAAGGGTCCCTACAATGCTAGAAAATTTGCCACTGCTGAGTAATTGCCCTTTGAAAAGATGTGAGATTTTGGAACTGTAAATAGGAGGCCCAATGAAAGCCTATGGGGGATTTTACCAAATTTGGAGCCCTGTAACTCTGGTTTGCAGAGATGTAGGGAACCCATCTTTGGAGCCCAAGTCTAACAATATGTCTTCTACCTGCATGAGACATTTCGTGAGATTCAGACGTTGCTAACGGCCATTGCTGCGATTTATGTACGTCAGACTCGCCACCATTGAAATTGCCCAATAAACAGGTTTTGTGACCCTAGGCTATGACCTCTTCGGCCTAGGACTGCATTGAACGCGACCCACGCATTGTGCGCATTCTGGACAACACCAATTACTGGGTTTATACCCTTCTGGATCCACGGTACAAACACAATGTTCCAAAACTGCTTGAAGAAAGAGCCAGACAGGTCAAAATGGAAGAATACCAGCAGGCCCTTGTGGAGACTTTAGAGAGGAGATTGACATCCTCCCCCTCCTCTAGCCAGTTGTACGCCGACAGACTGACTTCCGCAAACCCAGGACGACCAGGAGGGCAGCAAACAACACAAGCCGCAGCTAGTGCCCAAAAGGGAATGGTATCGGCAGTGTCCTTGGAGTGGGACAATTTTCTGACACCCATGCAGCAGCACACAGAACAGCAAGCGTGCAGATCCACCTCCAACACCGATCGCCTGGAGAAGATGGTCAAGGACTACATGTCAGATGGCGTAGCTGTGTTGAACAATCCATCTGCACCCTTCAACTATTGGGTATCGAAGCTAGACACCTGGCACAAACTGGCAATGTACGCAATAGAGGTGCTGGCTTGCCCGGCAGCCAGCGTTATGTCGGAACGCTGTTTCAGTGCTGCCGGAGGCATCGTCACAGATCGGCGGCGTATCCGCCTCTCCACAGAAAATGCAGACCGTCTGACTCAAATTAAAATGAATCAATCCTGGATTGGAAACGACTACGCAACACTCCCGGACCCCAACCAAGTAACATGAACAATGAACATCTGTGATGGGTTAGCGTTTCCGGTCCCTGTTTATTGAACCTCTCATCTGTATTACATTTATGACTGCATGGCGACAAAATGCAAATTGCTATCCGCACGCTTCTTGTCCTCATGCAAGGCCTGGGTTGTTGTGTCTCAAAGCGTGGCCTTCTCCTCCTGCGCCACCCTCCTCTTGTTCCATCACGTGTGCTGCTGCTGGGTTAGCGTTACCGGTCCCTTTTCCTGGAACCTCTTATATGTATTACATTTATGACTGCATGCCGACAAAAAGCATGTTACCTGTGCAAAGAAAACAGACATTTCCCGCGTTTAAAAGACAGTTTTCCCTTTGAAACTTTAAAATCGATTTTCTCAAAAACTATAAGCTCTTTTTGCTAAATTTTTTTCCCTCTTGTACCCACTCCCAAGGTGCACATACCCTGTAAATTTGGGGTATGTAGCATGTAAGGAGGCTTTACAAAGCACAAAAGTTCGGGTCTCCATTGACTTCCATTATGTTCGGAGTTCGGGTCGAACACCCGAACATCGCGGCCATGTTCGGCCTGTTCGGCCCGAACCCGAACATCTAGATGTTCGCCCAACACTACTCTTAGGACCCGTGTCCCGCCCACCACCCCTTCACCTTTCCCCCTCCACACTTCACCCTTCCCTCACCCTTCCCTTCTTCACCTTTTCCCCTCCCTCCCCATCTAAACCCGAACCTGGGACTACTTGTTAGATGCTATTCATAGCATCTATATGAGCAGCGATGCCGTTAGCTAATAAGCTTTTATTAGGGCAATAGACCCGACTCTCGGCATTGAACAGGGCATATACAGCCTTGTTGGCTTTTAGCCCCCCGAGTGCGACCTCGGCTGCAGGGCGATTTCGCCCTGTAGCCTCTGTTGCTGCACCGGGGGACGGACTCCATCCAAGACTGTAGCTGTTGTTATGGGGGCCCCATGGTAACCAGCGTGCGTACTCGCATCCGCCCCCTTGCCCCTGAGTGGCTGCTGAGGTTTATGCCGCCTCTCGCGTGACTTGGGGGCAGTGCGCGTCGCCATGGTTGCGCTCCCCCGCCTCAGCTATAGTGCGCATCTATAATGCGCACACTTGCGTGCAGCGCCGTCATTATGACGCACAGTCTGCTCTGACCAATCAATTAGCCCCACGTCACAGGGCGTCCGGGCGGGATCCTACACGGAAGTAGGCTATTTTAATTGCCTCTTCCTTCCAGCTTTTGTGCACGTTAGGCCTCCGATGAAGAAAGGCTTACCCCAAGCGAAACGGTCGTAAGGCCGTGCACCCACTGGCGCCCACAGTGCCTCCCACACCCAGCAACAAGCACGATAAGTACCACATTTTGTACCACATCTTGTACATGTTTTTCATGGACGTTTTTTTTTCCACTGCTGTACACTTGCTGCTTTCAAATTAAACTACAGTGCCAGATATCACCACTGTTTCCTCCCATGTGTTTGATGCATTGTTTCTACTTCCGTCTTGAGCACGTAGTTTTTGCTGGAGTTTGCCCATCTATGCAGCTGTCAATACTGTCATCACAACCAATTCTGAGTGCCGGCCTACCTTTCTCCAGTTAGTTACCTAGGGCTACCTCTAGCCCCTTGCCACAGCTTCCGTGGTGTATATGCCAACCTCGCCAGGTCGGCATCTCTTGCGCGAGAGCCGCTCGGTGTCGCACTGACATCATCATCTGGAGTGTTCTGCGCCTTACGGTGCCTGCACAGTACACTCCAGATGATGTCAGCCCGACCGCAAGCGGCTCTCGCACAGTGGATGCTGACCTGGCGAGGTCAGTATCTACACCGGAAGGGGACCCCCGGGCCACCTAGCTGCGGCTAGGGCACAGGACAGCTGCAAGGGGCTGGAGGAAGCCCCAACCCAGGTAAGTTATTTTTTTTTTTTTTACATTTTCTCGGATGTTTCCTTTAATGTGAATCAAATAATCTAAAAACAGCAATGTATATAAAAAAAAAACTAGTGTCGTGAATAGCATTTCTTCAGTGCCCATAAAGGGCTAAGAATTGCAAAGATCAAATCAAAATCGCAATTTTTGACAGAAAACGTGCAATTCAATCTTTTCCTAAAATCATTCAGGCCTAATCCACATTATAAGATTCGTTTGCGATTTAGACAGAAGAGCAAATAACCATATAATCTAGAAATCCTGTTGTAAAGAATATAGGTTGCCTTTGTCCCAAGCATGGTCTTCAATTAGCAGCACAGTTATGGAGTAAATAGCACTCTTGCCTTGCAGCACTGGAATCCTGCTTCGAATCCCAGCCATGTTCTCCGTGTCTGTGTGGATTTGTTCCAGGCACTACGGTTTCCTCCCCTATCCCAAAAACATATAGATAAGTTAATTGGCTTACCCCTAATATTGGTCCTAGACTATGATGGATAAATGACTATAGGGGGCCATACACTAGCCGACCAACCAACCAATCGACCATCCAATTCGATTATTATAATCGAATTGAATGAAAATTGGTGCTGCCAAGTGCATGCCCGACTGACAAAGCGACCAATTTCGGGACAGAAATTGGCTGCATGGTCAATCCTGCATACTGGAAAATTTTGGGCCAAAGTTGTTTGGTCGGGTGCGCAGCTGTACGGTGGTCGAATTGCGAACGAGCGACGAGATGGCGAAACCCCCGCTGCTGCCGCCGCAATGTATAATTGTATGTAGTGTAGTGCATTTATACATTACCTGTCCGGTCTCACCCTCCAAGCAGTTTCCATCTTGCCGGGTTCCGCATACTCACCGGCGGCGCTATGTCTGACGTCACGAAGGCGCATAGCGTCCGACGTCAGACGCTATGCGTCGCTAGCGTGTATGCGGCTTACCGGTGAGATGGCCGCATGGACCCGGCGAGCTGCTACAGGACAGGTAATGTATAAATGCACTACACTACATACATTTATACATTGCGGCGGCAGCGGCGGGGCAGACGCAGCAGCTCAGCCGATTCCCTGATGATTTCCTGCTGAAATCGGACGGGAATCGGCCTGTAGTGTATGGGCAGATTCGACTAAAGACAAATTTATCTCTAATCAGATTCGATTAGAGATACATTTGTCTCTTGGTCGAATCTGCCCATATTCATTCTAATGTGTGGGCACCTTAAGGTAGGGATTAGACTGTCAGCTTCTCTGAGAGACAGGGACCAGACTATATGTAATGATCCGCTCAGCTGGCTGCACAGGCAGACAGCTGTTTGACCATTCCTCTAGTCTGTGGGCTGCAGGTCTCTGGAAGAGAGACCTGTCTTTCCTTGGCAAGTTTCTGACCTGCTCTGCTGCTGAGGAATTTGCATACATTTGTTATGCAAATCACCTAGCTGCCTCCTTTGAAGGCTGGCAGTATAAAAGCCATGTTTTCCCAGAATCCTTTGCTGGTCATCCTTTCATGGTTTGTTACTGAGAAACACTCCTTGAGTGTCAGCCTTCCCTGTTGGTTTGTTCAAGTTATCTGAGAGTAATTCTTGGGACTGCACTAGGCAGCTTCTCTAATGCAGTTAGGTTGCTTATCTGTTTTGTCTGTGTTGCCTCTCTGCTGCGATTGTCCTGTCGCCATCGGTGGTCGTCAGGAAATCGTTCTGTCTGTCTGGGGGTGCTAACCAGAGCAGCGGTTGCTACTGGTAGCCCCTTCTGTTCATCTGTCTGTCTTGTTTGGATCGCACTAGCCTCTAGTGGTAGCGGCTGTGGATCCTTCTGATCTGTCTTCCTGCTTGAACCCGGATCGCACTCGCTCTGGCGGAAAGAGCAGTGGATCTTTCCTATCCTGTTCATGAAACCCGGATCGCACTCGCTCTGGCGGAAAGAGCAGTGGATCTCTACTGTCCTGTCCCTGAACCCGGATCTCACTCGCTCTGGCGGAAGAGCGGTGGATCGTATCTCTCATATTCCTGTTTTCCGTTTGTCTGTCTTGTCTGATACGAACGCTTGCTGTAGGCTCTGTGAGGTAACCGTTTAGCAAGCGTTCACGTTCTCTCTTTTCGTGTTTGTCTGTTATTGGTTAGTCAGGGTGGCGTGCTTGTCTCTGTTGCGCTTTTCGTGCGGAGACCGCGCCGTAAAACGCGTTCGCTGTTGCGAATGAGTGCGGTGTTCGCGTTTAGCTAGCGTTTGTTGTTTTTGTTATTGTCTCATTGTTGTTTGCTGTGCCTTTGCTCCTCTTGTGCACTGTCCTTTTCTGTCTGGTGTCTCTTGGCAATCGCCATTCTCTGCGATTGCGTTCTTGCTTTTGTTTCTGCTGATGTGTGTTCACTGTCACTGGGTGGCGACTAGATTGGTAAACACACATTCATCCTGTTTCTGTGCTCTTTCTTTTTAAGGGCTGTTCAGCCCTGCATTGCTTTAGATCTGTACAATTCCCACCTGGCATCTGTGGTTGTGCAGAGGCTGTGCTCGTCTGCACTCCACAGCGCCATCTGCCGGTGGGAATTGCCCTCTGCTGGTGCATTGCACCTAGCCTGGGTTCACTTATTTATACGCTTGTGGAGGGTTTCCGCTGTGTCAGCGTGCATCTTGTGCCCTGACCACGAAAACGATTCTGCAAACATTACACTATATATATACTCTAAGATGATAATTGTTTTGGGGCCACGCAGCTTCCCCTTCTTAAGAACAGTGCAGACATATAATATTTGGTTATATATCTGCACTGTTCTGAAGAAGGGGACCCTGCAAGGCCCCGAAACAATTGTCAACTTATGGTGACACATGAATTGAAGAATAAAAACCACAATTAACTTTTTGAAAAAGCCTGGAATGTGTGCTAACTGAATCTTTGACCTGCTTGATTTACATGGGATGGGGCTTTGCACCTGAGATTATGCACCCAAACTGAGACAGTAAGGTGTGCCACTCCTAACCTACCTACTTCTGTATATATACTCTGTGAAGCACTGCAGAAGATGTCAGTGCTATATAAATACTAAATAATAATTTACCATTAAAGCACATGGCCTAAACAACAGCCACAGTCCAGGTTTAACTTCCTGCTAAACTGGCCTTAAAGAGAACCCGAGGTGGGATTTAATGATGTTAGTGGGGCACAGAGGCTGGTTATGCACACTAACACCAGCCTCCATTGCCCCATGGTGTGCCTCCAGGACCCCCCTGCGCGCCGCTAAGCCCCCCGCAGTGCTAGCGACACACAGCGTGTCGCCAGCACAATGTTTACCTATGTGATTGGAGGGAAGGGACGCAGGCGGGTAGCGCCGATACGGAGGAGGCGGGGGAGCGGCGCTAACAGACAGCACATAGATAAACATTGTGCTGGCGACACGCAGTGTGTCGCTAGCACTGCGAGGGGTATAGCGGCGCGCAGGGGGGTCCTGGAGGCACACCATGGGGCAACGGAGGCTGGTGTTAGTGTGCACAACCAGCCTCTGTGCCCTACTAACATAATTAAATCCCACCTCTGGTTCTCTTTAAAGTAAACCCGAGATTAAATAAAAGGAACAATTCATACATACCTGGGTCTTCCTTTAGCCCCCTTCGTCCTGATCACTCCCTTGCCACCTTCCTCTGCCTCATGGATCTTCTGCTATGGCACCCGGTAACTTTGGGAGTTCGGGCTTCCTGCGCCGTAAACCCTCCCTGGTGATGCCTAAACCTAACCCACCCCGGTGGTGCCTAACCCTAAGGCTACTTACACAGTGGGACGTTGCGTTTTATGCAACGTTAAAGTCGCACAACATGCCCCTAACGCAGCGCATGTAGGTTATAAAATTGGACGTTATTTTGCACTGCGTTATGTGTCTCTTGGTGCGCCGTTTTCGTCGCATACCGATGGAACGAAAACGGCGCATGCGTTACATTTAAAAAAAAAAAAACATTACTGAGCATGTGCAACACACATAATGCAGCAAATTTATTGCTAAACGCACAGCATGCAGCACTTTCTAAATATTCTCAATCACAAGAAAATGTATGCGTGCTCTACGCCAAGCTTAACCCTTTCAAGTCTAGCTGTGCAAATCTGGCTAAAATGGCTTATCATGAGACATGCTCATGCAGAAATGCATCTGCTTTCGCATGCCAAACTTTGCAGGGTCAAAAACCAATACCGCGAAGCGGTTGCCCTGCGGGAATTAGTTCATGCTATACAGCACTATCCAGGAGCGCCTCGGGGAGGCTTCCCATTGCCCCCATACAACCGGGGGGGCTGTGGGGCCCCAGGCTCTCTCACTGCCTAGGGACCACAGCAACACCCCGGAGGTGGAGGCTGGGTAGCGCAGACGACCCCCCCAAGCGTGGCCGGCGCCGGGGGGGGCCATCCGCACCCATCTCCCAAAAATTTAAAAACAGGCACTTACCTGAACGTCCATTGCGTTCTGCTGCTGCGCATCGACTCGGGGCACTGCATGGGAAAGGAGTGACGCATGGGTCACCCCGAGCTGTGGGGCTCAGGGCTGGCTCACACACATCACTCCAAAAGGGGGGGGAGGACAGGCACAGACAGCCCACTTATAGAGCAAACCATCCACCACCTGCCTCCAAAGGACAGAATGCAAATATGCTCAATCACAAGAAAATGTATGCGTGCTCTACGCCAAGCTTAACCCTTTCAAGTCTAGCTGTGCAAATCTGGCTAAAATGGCTTATCATGAGACATGCTCATGCAGAAATGCATCTGCTTTCGCATGCCAAACTTTGCAGGGTCAAAAACCAATACCGCGAAGCGGTTGCCCTGCGGGATTTTTTGGGAAAGGAGTGACGCATGGGTCACCCCGAGCTGTGGGGCTCAGGGCTGGCTCACACACATCACTCCAAAAGGGGGGGGAGGACAGGCACAGACAGCCCACTTAAGCTTGGCGTAGAGCACGCATACATTTTCTTGTAATTGAGCATATTTGCATTCTGTCCTTTGGAGGCAGGTGGTGGATGGCTTGCTCTATAAGTGGGCTGTCTGTGCCTGTCCTCCCCCCCCCTTCTGGAGTGATGTGTGTGAGCCAGCCCTGAGCCCCACAGCTCGGGGTGACCCATGCGTCACTCCTTTCCCATGCAGTGCCCCGAGTCGATGAGCAGCAGCAGAACGCAATGGACGTTCAGGTAAGTGCCTGTTTTTAAATTTTTGGGAGATGGGTGCGGATGGCCCCCCCCGGCGCCGGCCACGCTTGAGGGGGTCGTCTGCGCTACCCAGCCTCCACCTCCGGGGTGTTGCTGTGGTCCCTAGGCAGTGAGAGAGCCTGGGGCCCCACAGCCCCCCCGGTTGTATGGGGGCAATGGGAAGCCTCCCCGAGGCGCTCCTGGATAGTGCTGTATAGCATGAACTAATTCCCGCAGGGCAACCGCTTCGCGGTATTGGTTTTTGACCCTGCAAAGTTTGGCATGCGAAAGCAGATGCATTTCTGCATGAGCATGTCTCATGATAAGCCATTTTAGCCAGATTTGCACAGCTAGACTTGAAAGGGTTAAGCTTGGCGTAGAGCACGCATACATTTTCTTGTAATTGAGCATATTTGCATTCTGTCCTTTGGAGGCAGGTGGTGGATGGCTTGCTCTATAAGTGGGCTGTCTGTGCCTGTCCTCCCCCCCCTTCTGGAGTGATGTGTGTGAGCCAGCCCTGAGCCCCACAGCTCGGGGTGACCCATGCGTCACTCCTTTCCCATGCAGTGCCCCGAGTCGATGCGCAGCAGCAGAACGCAATGGACGTTCAGGTAAGTGCCTGTTTTTAAATTTTTGGGAGATGGGTGCGGATGGCCCCCCCCGGCGCCGGCCACGCTTGAGGGGGTCGTCTGCGCTACCCAGCCTCCACCTCCGGGGTGTTGCTGTGGTCCCTAGGCAGTGAGAGAGCCTGGGGCCCCACAGCCCCCCCGGTTGTATGGGGGCAATGGGAAGCCTCCCCGAGGCGCTCCTGGATAGTGCTGTATAGCATGAACTAATTCCCGCAGGGCAACCGCTTCGCGGTATTGGTTTTTGACCCTGCAAAGTTTGGCATGCGAAAGCAGATGCATTTCTGCATGAGCATGTCTCATGATAAGCCATTTTAGCCAGATTTGCACAGCTAGACTTGAAAGGGTTAAGCTTGGCGTAGAGCACGCATACATTTTCTTGTAATTGAGCATATTTGCATTCTGTCCTTTGGAGGCAGGTGGTGGATGGCTTGCTCTATAAGTGGGCTGTCTGTGCCTGTCCTCCCCCCCCTTCTGGAGTCATGTGTGTGAGCCAGCCCTGAGCCCCACAGCTCGGGGTGACCCATGCGTCACTCCTTTCCCATGCAGTGCCCCGAGTCGATGCGCAGCAGCAGAACGCAATGGACGTTCAGGTAAGTGCCTGTTTTTAAATTTTTGGGAGATGGGTGCGGATGGCCCCCCCCGGCGCCGGCCACGCTTGAGGGGGTCGTCTGCGCTACCCAGCCTCCACCTCCGGGGTGTTGCTGTGGTCCCTAGGCAGTGAGAGAGCCTGGGGCCCCACAGCCCCCCCGGTTGTATGGGGGCAATGGGAAGCCTCCCCGAGGCGCTCCTGGATAGTGCTGTATAGCATGAACTAATTCCCGCAGGGCAACCGCTTCGCGGTATTGGTTTTTGACCCTGCAAAGTTTGGCATGCGAAAGCAGATGCATTTCTGCATGAGCATGTCTCATGATAAGCCATTTTAGCCAGATTTGCACAGCTAGACTTGAAAGGGTTAAGCTTGGCGTAGAGCACGCATACATTTTCTTGTAATTGAGCATATTTGCATTCTGTCCTTTGGAGGCAGGTGGTGGATGGCTTGCTCTATAAGTGGGCTGTCTGTGCCTGTCCTCCCCCCCCTTCTGGAGTGATGTGTGTGAGCCAGCCCTGAGCCCCACAGCTCGGGGTGACCCATGCGTCACTCCTTTCCCATGCAGTGCCCCGAGTCGATGCGCAGCAGCAGAACGCAATGGACGTTCAGGTAAGTGCCTGTTTTTAAATTTTTGGGAGATGGGTGCGGATGCCCCCCCCCGGCGCCGGCCACGCTTGAGGGGGTCGTCTGCGCTACCCAGCCTCCACCTCCGGGGTGTTGCTGTGGTCCCTAGGCAGTGAGAGAGCCTGGGGCCCCACAGCCCCCCCCGGTTGTATGGGGGCAATGGGAAGCCTCCCCGAGGCGCTCCTGGATAGTGCTGTATAGCATGAACTAATTCCCGCAGGGCAACCGCTTCGCGGTATTGGTTTTTGACCCTGCAAAGTTTGGCATGCGAAAGCAGATGCATTTCTGCATGAGCATGTCTCATGATGAGCCATTTTAGCCAGATTTGCACAGCTAGACTTGAAAGGGTTAAGCTTGGCGTAGAGCACGCATACATTTTCTTGTAATTGAGCACTTTCTAAATATTGCTACACGTTACACACAACGCAACGTTTGCACTGTGAATGTCGCACAGACTTTGTATTGCTGTGCGTTAGTCTGCGTTATAAATTTTTATAACGTGCGACTTTAACGTCCCACTGTGAAAGAGGCCTTAATCTCCCCTAAAGCATTACCCCCCTCTGACGCAAAGTCGCGATATATGGCAAAAAAGATACATTTTCATAATATTTGCCAAATTTTTTTTTTGTATTATTTTTTATTAAAGCAAGGTTTATTGATGCACGAAACCGGGTAGAAACAGGCACAAGCATAATAAGAACATACAGTAAGTAGAACGCATACATACACGCATGTGCACAGATTCGAAAACCACTAGTTATCAAACAATACAAAGACATAATTGAAAAAGAAAAAATTACAGCAAAGTAACAAGAAATACCACCAATGAAACCTTGGTGTAACTAAACCAGTCGAAAAGGTCCTCACATCACAAAGGAAATATTGAGCACTGTATACAAATAAAATATTTCCCCAAAAAAGCAGATACAAGATAATGTGATGTGGTTATGCAACAAAAGGAATACGAATTGATCAAAACCAGTCTAGGAAGGTGGTGAAAGGGCAGGAACATTAACGTATGCCCCTATAAGACTACCACATCGTGTTGAAATGGTCAAGGTTCTCAGTGTTGAGATAAAACACCTTATCCATCAACATTAGGGAGTCAAGACGTTGTTTAACCAAGTTTATGTCCAGGTCAGGGACTTCCATTTAAAGGCAATGCTCCATTGGGCAGCCGGCAGCAGCATATAGCGGTAAAAGGTGCGAAAAGCTCTTGGGACCTCTCCATTAGGAGCATACAAGAGAGCCTGGAGAGCAGAGAGGGACACAGCGTTTGAACACATCCTGGAAATACTTCTCCAGGCTGCCCAAAAATGACCAGCAATAGGGCAATCCCGAAATATATGAAGTAGGGTTCCCTTAAAACCACAATTCCAAAAGCAGGTTGGGAGAACGGAGGGAAATACACGGTTAGTTTCTGCCGCAGATAGATGCTCGATAGATAATTTCCGACATGTCCGATCTCCAGTTCGATCGTTTTGCCCCTCTATTTCTCATAGAAGTGAATAGTAAAAGATAAGAAAAAGTAGTGGAAGATAAGAGAATTGACTGCAGGATCGCGCGGCAAAAACAAACTGTGTATTCCCAGCCTTAGACTCCCCAAATGCGCCCAAATTTCCCTGGCATGCCACAACATGCGGCTTTTATTATAGGCGCCTATGGCTGCACTGTTTTTTTCTGAAAGGGCTCCTGCGCCCTTTTTTTCTGCTTTGGAAAATAATACTACTGGACATAATAGTAAGATTCTGCCGTTCTAGCTTGGCGCTCCAATGTTAGAAGATTAATGAATAAATTAACGTATGTAGTAATTACAGCAAATGTTACAGTAATAAAACACGCTAATATTAGATCAAAATAATTGTATAGCAGAACTTCCCAGGCTAGTTGTTTACATCTTGCAAACATATTATAGTATTGGGTTAAATTTATCTCAGGCAGCTTCTTAAAATGTGTATTTGAGATTGCTTTGGAGTCCCCTGGTATTTGCAGATATGAATTTCTGATTTTTAGATTTGATGAAAGCCATACAATCCATTTGACAAAATGGATAAAGTGATTAAATAATCAAATGCAATTTAGTATCTTTTCAGTACTGCACCACAAACAAATGTGAGCAATTAACACTTCCATGTTTGGGTTATGTACTTGTGCTGGTAATACTAACCAACAACACAAGTTGCATCAATTAGGCATACAAAATAAACAATGGAACTTCATTCTCATAAGCTGTCAGCTTTAATCATGATAATTTGGATGCCAAAGATATTTTTCAGTTTCACTGCTACATATGGTTTACTGCTGTAGATGCAGATGCAGGTTTTCTGCTGCAGATGCTTTTTCTAGTGTAGGTAGTGAAAGCAGCCACTCAATGCAGCCTGAAATCTTTCTTCATAGAGAAAATGAAACCATTTTTTTAGTTTTAGCTCTAGAGAGTGGGATGACCAGCCAGCTGCTACTTAAAATGAAGAGCCTGGTGCAACTTCTTGTTCAGTGTAGACAAGGCAGGCTACATGGGCCAGCATGCAACAGCAAAGGGGGTTTAACTCAGTGGGAACAATACTGTGCCATGTTTACTAGAGATAACTCTATGCTTTTGCCTAGATGGCCTATGCCCAAGGCTTGATTTATACTTTGTATAAACCTAACCCTTGTATGTTGTGGTTCCCTTTCCATGTGCAGCAGCACCCCTTCCATTCCACGCACAGCCACCTCTTTCATATGTATCATCCATTTATGAGCCCCCTTTTTCATAAACAGCCACCTTGAGCATCAGTTTCCCCCTGCAAATATTTTGGGGATCACAAGGAAGCCCTGCAAATATTTTTTGGATCTCAAGGAACCTCTGCATGTGTTTTGCAAGAGGGATAGACGTTAAAAATACAGTAGGTGTGGCTGTTTATTTCACTAGCACCTTATACAATAGACCTTGTTATACTGTCTCCTTATTCTGGTGCTTTTTATTACTGTTCTCATTATTATTTTTTCCCCCAATTAAGTGTTTTTTTTACAGTATCCCCTATTATAATGTGCTCTATCATACTTCCCCCAAGATGGGGGAAAATGCCAAGGAGCCCCTGCAGATTACTCAGGGAACCCTGGTTGAGAAAAGCTGCTCTAGTAGCTTCATGATTTGATGACCCAGAACAAATATGCAAAGCAGCAAGGAAATTGGCATTTTGCAATGAAAAATAACGATGGAGTGAAGAAAGGATCCGCAAACCAGGATTGGCTTAGTGAAAAAATGTCCGTTCTTTATTAGAAAAATCCACATGACAGAAAATGTGCAATAAAATCACAGGATCGACTGACGCGTATCGGGCTTACAATCTGCCCTTAGTCATAGTCAAAGTGAAAAATAACGATGGCAGCCTCCATATTGCCACTGTCCTTTAATTGCTTGCAAGTAGCATTGAGTGGTTTTTCTTTTCCTATGAGAAGGACTTACTCTTACATGTTCCCTTAGATTTTGCTTTTTAATCAGTCTAGATTGGAAAAAAACAGCAAAAGACGTTGGTGATTGGCACTCCTGCCTAGCAGGAATGGGTTCAACTCCCTGCAGCGTTTGTATGTGTGTTTTCCTGCAGCATCTTTCACATCCACCACCAATGCTCTTACTGGCAAGGATAGGACAATAATGTGAATATTTAAGAAAACCCAAGATGAGAGGGATATGGGTGCTGCCATATGCATTTATTTTTAAGCAATACCAGTTGCCTGGCTATACTGCTGTCTCTAATACTTTCAGCCATAGACCCTGAACAAGCATGCAGCAGTTCAGATGTTTCTGACATTATTACCAGATCTGACAAAATTGGCTGCATGCTTGTTTCAGGTGTGTTATTCAGACACTACTACAGCCAAAAAGATCAGCAAGACTGCCAGGCAACTGGTATTGTTTAAACGGAAATAAATATGGCATCTTCCATATCTATCTCAACTCAGGTTCACTTTAATCCCTTTGTATTTGGTAAGCAGAGATATCATTCTGGGAAACGGGTTTTGGGTAGGATTAATTCATACTTACTGCTCCTTTGGTCCTCTTCCTCCAAGAGTGCCCTGAACTGGTAAACAATCTGCTGCAATTGATTGGGGGAGTAGCACAGACATTATACATTTCTCTAGCCTGAATTATAACATGACTGATAGCATTGTGGCTAGACCAACAAGCAGCGGCGGTGGTAGCAGTTAGAAGAGTTAAAGAGAACCTGAACTGAAAATAAAAAGTCAAAATAAACATACACAGGTCATACTTACCTCCCGTGTAGTATACTCATCAATCTCTTTCTCCTCTCCTGCATCCTGTTTGTCCACTGTGATCGATGGAATTCTCTGTCCTCCATTTTGAAAATGACCATAACCCCTTAACAGCTTCCTGGTCAGCACACTGTTAAACTGTTATATCACCCACTTGAGCCATAGGGAAGCATGGACATTACCTTGCACATTCGGTTGTAACTGACAGCAACTGATATATAACTGACAGCAACTGGTTTATTTTAGTTCTGACAAAATCTTGTCAGAACTGGAAGGGATCAGTGTAAGAAGAAAATGGTGAGCTTCTGAGAGGAACTGGTGGCGAGGTAAGTATGTAATATGTTTATTTTAAATATTTTTACTCAGTTCAGGTTCCCTTTAAGGTATGATATAGATTGGCTCCATCAGCTCCAGCTCAACCAAGCTTTAGTAGAGCACAAGCAGCAAGAGGCCTGCTACAGTATATCTTAAATGTGGTATTGGTCTACTCATACAACTGCAGCAAATTGGTGTTATACCAAAGTGGATATAACCCAGCACATACTGTATCAGCTTAATCAATTGTCTCCTCTTTCTACAAGGCAAATAGCAGCCAGTTTGTAGATAGCTATAAGTAGGCTCCCTCTACTTCTTCCCATAACAAATCCACAGAGCACCAGCAACAAACATAAGCAATCAAAAGAACTGTTTAAATATTGTGTTTGGGGTCTTTTAATAGAAAACACACACAAAAAACGGAGGAAGAAAACCATGGCACCTCATGCAGTAGTGCCCAACCAGTGGTGGTCGTAATGGAGAAAGCTACGCTTACGGATCATTACGCGTAATTTTACGCTATTACGCATTACGAAATTACGCTTACGGCATAGACATTCAATTTCGGTACATGTCTATAATTACGCATAGCACTTACGCAATTACGTGTAAGTATACCATAATTCAGGTTATTACGTTATAGGCTTACGCGTAAAATCCTACTAGCAATTAATGCGTAAGGTCATGCTGCCAAGCGGAAAAGTTGACGCATGGATCAATGTTAGGTAGCCGCCGACTTTAAGGGTTAATAGCAAAGCCCCCTTAAGTGCTAAGAGCCTCAAATTTGGAGAATATATTAAGGAGATCAGAAGGAATAAGAGGAAAATTTTTTTTTTCAAAAAGACCTTATTGTTTTTGAGAAAATCGATGTTAAAGTTTCAAAGGAAAAATATATACATTTAAAAACCCGCCGACTTTAACGGTTAATAGCAAAGCCTGCTTAAAATTTAGGAACACCAAATTCACAGGGTATATTAAAGGGAACAGTGGGAATAAGAGGAAAAAATTTTTTTTCAAAAAGACCTTATAGTTTTTGAGAAAATCGATTTTTAAGTTTCAAGGGCGAAAATGTCTTTTAAATGCGGAAAATGTCAGTTTTTTTTGCACAGGTAACAATAGTGTTTTATTTTCATAGATTCCCCCAAGTGGGAAGAGTTTTACTTACTTCGTTCTGAGTGTGGGAAATATAAAAAAAAAAACGACGTGGGGTCCCCCCTCCCAGACCTCTTTAACCCCTTGTCCCCCATGCAGACTGGGATAGCCAGAATGCGGAGCACCGGCCGCGTGGGGCTCCGCACCCTGACTATACCAGCCCGCATGGTCCATGGATTGGGGGGTCTCGGAAGGGGAGGGGCAGCCAAGCTTTCCCCTCCCCCTCCGAGCCCTTGTCCAATCCAAGGACAAAGGGCTCTTCTCCACCTCCGATGGGCGGTGGAGGTGGAGGCCGCGATTTCCTGGGGAGGGGTTCATGGTGGCATCTGGGAGTCCCCTTTAAAAAGGGGTCCCCCAGATGCCCACCCCCCTCCCAGGAGAAATTAGTATAGAGGTACTTGTAGTACCCCTTACCCATTTCCTTTAAGAGTTAAAAGTAAATAAACACACAAACACATAGAAAAAGTATTTTAATTGAACAAAAAACATAACCACGAAAAAAGTCCTTTAATATTCTTAATTAACCATTAATACTTACCTGTCCCTTTAAAAGCCAGTTCCCACGCAATATCCTCGGAAATATACTAATCAGTTACAATGTAACAAAGTTATTACAATGTAACAACTTTGTTACTTTGTAACACCACCGCACCCGACGTCACTCGCCGCTCACCCGCCGGCCGCCGCATACACGCTAGTCCCCGCCGGCTCCCGCCGTCCACTCCGCCCACACCTGTCGCTCATATACATGCTGGCACCCATGGGTGCCAGCATGTATATAGGTGACATGTGGGAGAGGCGGGGAGGGCAGCGGAGCCGGCGGGGACTTAGCGTCCCTTCACCCGACAGAGCTCTGAGCTATATTAGCTCAGAGCTCTCGAAAGCATCTTTGTATTTGGGCTCCAAGGAGCCCCATTGGTCCTTAGCAGACCAATGGGGTTCCTTCAAATCAGAAGGAACCCCATTGGTCTGCTAAGGACCAATGGGGCTCCTTGGAGCCCAAATACAAAGATGCTTAGAGAGCTCTGAGCTATAGCTCTGTCGGGTCCTGCAGCACAGACGCTGCGGCGGCGGTGAGTGACGTCGGGTGCGGCGTAGTTACAATGTAACAAAGTTGTTACATTGTAATAACTTTGTTACATTGTAACTGATTAGTATATTTCCGAGGATATTGCGTGGGAACTGGCTTTTAAAGGGACAGGTAAGTATTAATGGTTAATTAAGAATATTAAAGGACTTTTTTCGTGGTTATGTTTTTTGTTCAATTAAAATACTTTTTCTATGTGTTTGTGTGTTTATTTACTTTTAACTCTTAAAGGAAATGGGTAAGGGGTACTACAAGTACCTCTATACTCATTTCTCCTGGGAGGGGGGTGGGCATCTGGGGGACCCCTTTTTAAAGGGGACTCCCAGATGCCACCATGAACCCCTCCCCAGGAAATCGCGGCCTCCACCTCCACCGCCCATCGGAGGTGGAGAAGAGCCCCTTGTCCTTGGATTGGACAAGGGCTCGGAGGGGGAGGGGAAAGCTTGGCTGCCCCTCCCCTTCCGAGACCCCCCAATCCATGGACCATGCGGGCTGGTATAGTCAGGGTGCGGAGCCCCACGCGGCCGGTGCTCCGCATTCTGGCTATCCCAGTCTGCATGGGGGACAAGGGGTTAAAGAGGTCTGGGAGGGGGAACCCCACGTCATTTTTTTTTTATATTTCCCACACTCAGAACGAAGTAAGTAAAACTCTTCCCACTTGGGGGAATCTATGAAAATAAAACATTATTGTTACCTGTGCAAAAAAAACTGACATTTTCCGCATTTAAAAGACATTTTCGCCCTTGAAACTTAAAAATCGATTTTCTCAAAAACTATAAGGTCTTTTTGAAAAAAAATTTTTTCCTCTTATTCCCACTGATCCCCTTAATATACCCTGTGAATTTGGTGTTCCTAAATTTTAAGTAGGCTTTGCTATTAACCGTTAAAGTCGGCGGGTTTTTAAATGTATATATTTTTCCTTTGAAACTTTAACATCGATTTTCTCAAAAACTATAAGATCTTTTTGAAAAAAAAAATTTTCCTCTTATTCCTTCTGATCTCCTTAATAAATTCTCCAAATGTGAGGCTCTTAGCACTTACTATTAACCCTTAAAGTCGGCGGCTTTTTTATATTATACGGGAGCGTAATATTACGCGATTACGGCAGACTGTGTAATTTCAATGGGAGTTTACTGTCTTACGCGTAATTTGTTACACGTAAAACGTAACCCTACGGTCTACGCGTAATTAATTACGCGTAATACCGTAACCTTACACGTAATGCTTACGGTGCATTTGTAGTGAATTACGATGCGTAATTACGCTAATGCGTAATTTCGGCCCAGCACTGTGCCCAACCCTTCATTTAGGAGTAGGAAAAGGACCAGCCAAGGGAGGAAGAGCAGGGTGGGTCAGTGATAGTGTCTGCTATCAGCTCTCCATGCAAAGCAAACACCATAGCCACAAAGTGCAATTATTTAAATAGCACAGTACAAATAGACACAGTACAAAAAGCATAATCTTTAATAAGGTCAATTTGATTGAAACAATTGTGCTGTGTTTACTGCGCTATTTAAATAAATGCACTTTATGCCTATAAACTGAGGTGGAGACCCAGGCGTTGTTTGCTTTGCATGGATTGCATGTCTGGTCTACTCCCTGGTAAGAAATACTAGGTTGTAGTACAGAGCTGGAGGTTTGCTATCAGATCTCCCCTGGCCGTCTCTGTAAAGCACAGGTGTCGAACTCCATCCATGCCAGTGCTTAGGATGGACTGAGAAAGAGAGGAATGTGTTCTACATGATCAGAATCAGAATCTGTATTATCGCCAAGCACGACTGGGTCGTGCCGGAATTGGGCTTGGCATGTACAGGGTACTGATACAGGATATAGATACAGATACAGGACAAATCAAGCAGTCAGAAAGGAACACAACATTATACCAGATGCAGAGAGACAATGTTACAACACAAAAACACCCGACAACAACCAAAAAAAGTCAGCTTGAGCTAGAGTGCCGTCTATCTATGTATAGAGTGCTTCAGTGCCGGCATGGTGTTGTGGTGTGGGGATAGGCAGTTACGTGGAGAGAGTTCAGAAGGTTGACAGCCGAGGGAAAAAAACTGTTTTTATGCCTTGAGGTCTTGGTGAAGATGGACCGGAACCGGAGTCTCCGGCTCGAGGGGAGCTGACTAAAGAAGCGATGGCCTGGATGTGAGGGGTCGTTGGTGATCTTTAATGCTCTGGAGTACAGCCTGGAATGGTAAAGGAGGTCCAGAGAGGGAAGGGATCTCCCGATGATCCTCTCCTCTCCGCCCGATGGACCACACCTTTCCTGATTCGGACCCATCAATTAATTTGATGTAATCAAATTAATTTGTCAAAAATGTATGAGGACCTTGGTCCTCGAAGGACTGGTTTGACATCTGTTCTGTAGAGGGAAAAACCAAAGTGAAACCTCCTGGCACATACTGTAGAATATGTAGAATAGAGCTTGATCAGGAGGAGTAGGTGGATATAGAAGTTGAGAGACAAGGGGTGAAGAAGGGGAGGAAGCAGCACAGCAGCAACATCTAAGTCCAGGAAGCAGATTGCCCAAAAAAAACATTATGAGGCGCTGCTCCTTCTTAGGTGTATACAGGATGTGGGTGTATGCTAATGAAGGATTAGGACTATAAATATTTCACCTCCTACACAGAAGGTACTGATACATGATGTCCTGCTCTGAGTAAGCATGCTGGTTGTGTGATGAATGGGGGGGGGGTCCTCTTGGAGTAAGCAGGATCTTTGACCTGTTTGTCAGTATGGTGGTGAGACACTAGGACACGGGGTCCATGCTGAACATGGTCTACAGGTCTGCCATCATGACAAGCCAGAGAGCCTTCACATGGGGACAAACAGAAGCACTATAAGGATGGTGTGGTAAGCCTGGTGAGTTGACAGCCTGTTTGTTTGAGACTTTGTGATATGATTTGGCTCTGCTGACCTCATTAAATCCATTACATACTACAACTCTACTTTGCTTTTGAAGGATACTGACAGTGCTTTTGGGAGAATTCTATTGTGGCAGAATAGGTCCTAGAACTGACTATTATACAGTTTTTGCATTGCTTTACTGCTAACAGCTGGACAGTGTGCTAGAGTAATCTTTTGAGTGGTTGGCCCATGGTGTAACCGAGATTGTGGTTGGCTGGCCATAGACATAGAGAAGAACATTCTTCCAGGGGTTAATTGTTTTTCAATTGTGTGTTTTTTATATTGTAATGGATAAATAAACAGTTGCATATTTTCCATGAGCGATCTGGTTATATATCAGTAGAACCAACACAAACAGATCCAGTACAAACAGCACAACCGTCAACTTTGTCTAAACCACAACCACAATTTTGACTAAAATGGTTGTGCTGTTTGTACTTTGGTAGGTACTTATCCGTTAGCCGGGCACATCCGGCAGGTGGCGCTAATTACTATTCCCCCTCCAGGCCGACATGGATAGTAGGGAAAGCTGTAACTCTGGTGGAGTTTTGTCGCCACCTAGAGGATGCGCCCGGCTAACGGATAAGTAGCCTTTGGTATTTAAAGGGGTTATGTGGCCCTTTTCTGATTGCAATTTAAATGAATTGATATGTTCCTTTAATAAGTACAAATCTTTTTTTTACCTCTCTTGTGTTGAAAAAGCTGTGCTGTCTCTCTCCAGCTCGTTTCTAATTATTCGTCTTGTTAGACGAATATTGTGCTGCAGGAAGAGGCAGATTAACAGCAGCTGTTCCTCCTTGTCTTTCCCTCCCCCTGTTGTCTGGAGCATGCACAAAGGTCAATGATGACTCATGATGATGTGACAGCAGGGGGAGTGAAATGCAGGGAGGAACAGTTGCTGTTAGTCTGCCTCTTCCTGCAGCACAATATTCATTTAACGAGACAAATAATTAGAAAGGAACTGGAAAGAGACAGCACAGCTTTTTCAACACAAGAGAGGTAAAAAAAGATTTGTACTTATTAAAGGAACATATCAATTCATTTAAATTGCAATCAGAAAAAGGGCCACATAACCCCTATAAATAAAATCTCTTATGACTATAAATTGAGGTGGTGACCTAGTTGTTATTTGTTTTGCATTCATTTCTGACCCATAGGGGTAGAGCCAGATTAAGACCGTACAGGGCCCCAAACAGAGAAATAAATACATATAGGACCCTGGATGAACCCCACATTACAGGTAACGAGCCAAATTCCCCCAGCCAAATTGTCACCTCCAGGTTCCTGTGCCGCATAGTCAGCTTCCTCTCCCTAATGCAGTCCGGGCTCCATGGCTGCAGCTGGCAACTCTCATCATGTGACTGGCTGGCACGTGCCAATGGATCACATGATGAGAGACCCTGGATGCTGCCATGGATGATAAGGAGGGCTGAAGGGAAGCTGGAGAGATAACAGACACCTTACCCTGCTTCACACTACAGTTCCTCTTTAAACTAATCTGAAGTTTAAAACTCTGTTCATTAGAATTCAGTAACCAATTTCTTTCCATTACTCCTCAGCAGGAAACATAGTGACAAGCTGCCCACCGACTTGCACTGAGGCTCTGCATTACCAGTTTTTAACCACTTAAGGACCACGCTCTTTTTCCCTGATCTGTGCTGCATGGGCTCTCCAGCCCACAGCACAGATCAGGTTTGCTGCAGGGTGACCAGACTTCCCCCCTTTGTCCTGCTGGGGGGGGTCTGATCGCCGCCGCTCTGTGTGGCCGAGCGGGGGGGGGGCTCCTCAAAGCCCCCCTCCACAGCGATTTCCACCCTCCCTCTCCTTCCCTCCCTCTCCTTCCCTCCCTCTCCCTCAAGCTGTGGGCGGCACAGGACGGCGATCCGTCCTGCGCCGCCTAGGATAGGCTTCAGACCTTGCCGATCTCCTTTATGGCACAGCTGCGCAGCAGCACCGTATGATGTAAACAGCGGGGATTTCTTCCCCGCGTGTTTACATTTAGCCTGCGAGCCGCGATCGGAGGCTCGCAGGCTGTTCACGGAGACACCCTCCGTGAACTGAGCGGCCGTTTCCATGGTAACACCACTTCGACCTGCCGACGCCTATCGGCGTTAGGCGGTCGTTAAGTGGTTTGGTACTCCGCAGCGAACTGGTGATGGAGCATTTTCAGTAAACATCACTGAGTTTCATGGTAGCCTATGGCATTTTTCCCTTACAATATGGTTAATGCTACTCTGTGTTCTGTAAAGGCCAATCAGACCGATCACCACTTTTAGGAATGTGGCAACCTGAAAAATAGCAATCATTAAGGACAAATAACACTTTTTTTTCTGAACAGCCTGATGGGCATTTTATAAATAGGTCCTTTCCTTTTCCTGCAATCATCGTGTGTGTCTCTCATTCTTTATGTCCCTTCACATGCTCCTCCTCACAAAACTGGACATCATTCACTTAGATTCCCCCTGTGCCCAAATGGGCGCCTTTTTGTTGGTTGTTATGAACATTTCTATGTTTCACAGGCAGAAATTGCAACATTTTTCATTTAAAACATAATGCACAGCACTGCCTTGCCTTGCAGGGGAATTATACAGAATGTCCAAGGCATAGTCCTGAGAATATTTGCTTTAAATAGGTTTCACCATTAATATCGCGCAAGCATGTGCATTTTAACTTACAATTTTATACTATTTTTCAGACAGCTGGTGGAAAATGCTTATTATTATTCATATATGCAGCAGGGCCCTTGCTATAAAAGTGTGCATATAATTGAAATTTCACAGCGCTTTCTTTAGATTGATTTTACAAAGATCCTGTATATCACTGTAGGAATTATTGGAATCCCTGGCACATGTATATGCAGCTCATTGCTTCTGCTGCGGATGAGAGGTCGATTAGGTATTGATTGAGCAAGTCAGAGAAATGTTTGTCACTTCTTGATAACCCCTTCCATTTTATAGCCACAGTTATCTCCAGCAGGAAGAAAGGACCAGATGCATTCAATGACCTCATCATAAAATAGATCAGCTCTTATACAAGCCTGCCTACGCTACTAGGTGACCTTTCTAGTACTTTGTATTATACAGAGCCTTCTACCTCCTCTGTATTTAACAGATTACTCTCACTATAAATAGCTGGGAAAGAGAAAGATGCATAAAAAGGTCAAAATGATAGAGTTCACTCTAGCCTTCCTCAAAATGAATTAAAATATGTGAGGCTTGGATGGCAGAGAGCCTGATATGCTGGATATCTCTGTAGACTGCCATTTATGTATACGAAGTTCAAGTGTAAGTTTGAAGTAAATCACTGTCATCTGATGTCTTTAGAGCCTGATAATAGAAATGTTCACAGAAAACCTCCACATTTTAAATCAGTCAGGTAGCGCTGGCAGAAAAAACAGTTCTCCAACTGCTCTGTGAAAACCATCTACGACAAGCAAATGGAAAAATATATAAATGCCTGTAGGTAGCCAGCACTTTGCCAATAATGATTGTGTATAAATGGTAGGATACCTCTTCCTTAGAGATGATCAGTTTAAAGAGACACTGTAGTGGCATATAGTAGAAAGCAGTAAATTATTCAGGATACCACTTTTATGGTAACTTTCCAGGTTTCAGCATCAGAAGCACTTCCCATATCTATGTATTGCTGTATAATGGTATGTAGCCCCGCCCTGGGAAACCAGGTGTTATTTTCACTGGCTTCGGATTTCTCAGTAAACAAATATTCTGCAGAGATGCACCTGACAGGACTAAAGATGTTGCCACCTGTGATAATTTTCAGAGTGTGAATTAGGGTGAGGAAAGAATCCTATGTTATACAAAAATTTGGGAAGCTTAGACATCTGAGTCTTTCACATTCAGTAATATGTGTATACAGTGCATCTAGTTTATAACTTTGAATAATTAATATACTTATAAACAAATAAAATTAAATAGTATTTTTTTATGTAAAAAGTATTGTTCTTTTGTTTTTTGCCTGGAATTTAAAGTAGCAATACTTTGCAAATCGAACTTCCTAGAAATGTCAACCCCTGCTCTGGGAGTTTGTTTGTTTTTTCCCCCCGAGAAGTCTGTAGGCATTAGGCTAATTTCTAAGCTGACCTGGCAAGAGGCATTTCATACAATTACAACACTAAAACTAAACCTGTGATTATAGAGAGCTCTGCCACTGACCACACATTCAGCAAACTCTCTGGGAGCCAGGGCTTTTTGGCTCTCACTTTTTGGTGCATTTGATTTCTAAGGTAGAGACATTTCTGAGACAGTTCAGTGCAGGGTTCATAGTAAAAGGTTATGGTGAAGGTAGGCTCTAAAAGATGCTTACAATTTTTCTGAAAACAATATCTGGCATGCATTTCCCACTATCTACAAAGCAGTACAACAAAACATTAGGAAGCAAGGAACTGCAATTAAATAAAATAAAAATAAAATAAAAAAGACTTTAGTCTATGAACTGGCCACTTTACTGGGTTGGATCCCTTTTTGATTTCGGAACTGCCTACATTCTTTATGATATAGGTTCAACAATAAATCAGAAATATTTCTCAGAGATTTTTCACCACATTGACATGACAATGTCACACAATTAGACCTCATTCACACCTAAAACTGCAAAACGTCGGCGATTACCGCTAGCGTTTTGCGGGAGTGATTTTTCCGCAATTAACGCGGAAAAATCACTGGACACTGCAGCGTTTTGGGAGCAATCGCGATCAGCGGTGCTATGCATGCTAATAGCGATCGCTAATCGCAAATTGCCAGCAAAACGCTGTATGTTACGCATTTGTGGTTATCGCTAACGGCAAACGCGGCAGTGAGAACACCGCCATAGGATTACATGAGCTAGCG
The DNA here is from genome assembly GCF_040937935.1 of Hyperolius riggenbachi. Classification (NCBI taxonomy): domain Eukaryota; kingdom Metazoa; phylum Chordata; class Amphibia; order Anura; family Hyperoliidae; genus Hyperolius; species Hyperolius riggenbachi. The sequence goes on from NC_090650.1 coordinate 226,787,614, forward strand.
TTTTTTACAATCTGCTAGCGTTTTGCGCTGAGAGGGAATCACGCGATTCCCGCTCAAGTGTGCATGGGCCCTTACTACAGATTTGTCAGTTGCAGATCCATGATGTGAATCTTCCATTCCACCACAACTCAAAGGTGCTGAATTGGATTGAGATCTGGTGACTGTGGAGGCTACTGGGGTACATGTACCTCATTGTCATGATTAAGAAAACAGTTTAAGATGATGCAAGCATTATCCTTTCAGAAGTAGCCATCAGAAGATACATTTTGGTTATAAAAGGATGGACATGGTCAGCAGCAATGCTCAGGTAGGCTGTGGTATTCAAACAATGCATAATTGGTACCAAGAGGCCCAAAGTGTGGCAATAAAAATGCACCCCCCCCCCCCCACACACACACACACACACACACACACACACACACCATTACACCACCAGCCAGTGCTGTTTTTTTTGTTAGAGTAGGTTCACACTAGTTCCTGGAACGTATCCGTGGCTACGTTTTTAGAGCCTGATCAAAACCCAAGCCACGGATAGCAATGTTAAAAATAGCAGCTGTCTTTACCTAAACAAAAAAACAGATCTGTCTGCGTTTGCGGGGACCTGTTTTCAAAATCTGAATGGAAGGTCCGGATCTGCTGCAGCGCATATGGATTCTGATACACAGAGGGGTAGTGGCAGGCAATGTGAAAACAGATTTCCCTCTACACAGGCAGTTTAGGACGAAGAAACTGATCCGTTTTCTGTGTCCCAGCCTGGGGGGGGGTGCCATGTTGGAAGGGAAAGCAGCCAGGACGGGGATGGCAGCCGTTGGCAGGGAGAGGGGACGCCACCTCCTCACCTGGGTCCCCCGTCCCCGCTACCCCTCCAGTTCCATGCGCAATAGTAATTAAAATGTATGCATGCGGCGAGTGGGGAGCTTACCTTCTTTACTTCCTCCGCTCGCCGCATCACTTCCTGCAATGCCGCCCTCCGAAGTGTAGAGTCCACGGACTGGAATCGTATGATCTAAACATATTACAAAACATAAAAACGTAGGGGGGGGAGGGGGACGGATCTGCTTCAAACGGACCTAGGCTTACTGTATGTACCTTTATACCACTGTATGCTAATAACAAAAAATGTATTCGGAACCACATTTTGTCATATTACTGCCACAACTATGAATCAATTCTATTGGAATTCCACGTGAAAGACCAAAACATAGTGGTGTACACATGAGAAGTGGAATGAAAATCATACATGATTCCAAACATTAAAAAAATAAAAATAACTGCAAAGTGTGGTGTGCATAATTATTCAGCCCCGAGTCAATACTTTGTAGAACCACCTTTTGCTGCAATTACAGCTGCCAGTCTTTTAGGGTATGTCTCTACCAGCTTTGCACATCTAGAGACTGAAATACTTGCCCATTCTTTGCAAAACTGCTCCAGCTCAGTCAGATTAGATGGACTGTGTTTGTGAACAGCAGTTTTCAGATCTTGCCACAGATTCTCGATTGGATTTAGATCTGGACTTTGACTGGGCCATTCTAACACATGGATATGTTTTTTTTTAAACCATTCCATTGTTGCCCTGGCTTTATGTTTAGGGTTGTTGTCCTGCTGGAAGGTGAACCTTCGCCCCAGTCTCAAGTCTTTTGCAGACTGCAAGAGGTTTTCTTCCAAGATTGCCCTGTATTTGGCTCCATCCATCTTCCCATCAACTCTGACCAGCTTCCCTGTCCCTGCTGAAGATAAGCACCCCCAGAGCATGATGCTGCCACCACCATATTTGACAGTGGGGATGGTGCGTTCAGAGTGATGTGCAGTGTTAGTTTACCGCCACACATAGTGTTTTGCATTTTGACCAAAAAGTTCAATTTTGGTCTCATCTGACCAGAGCACCTTCTTCCACATGTTTGCTGTGTCCCCCCATGGCTTGTGGCAAACTGTAAACAGGACTTCTTATGCTTTTCTGTTAACATTGGCTTTCTTCTTGCCACTCTTCCATAAAGGCCAACTTTGTGCAGTGCACGACTAATAGTTTTCCTATGGACAGATTCCCCCACCTGAGCTGTAGATCTCTGTAGCTCATCCAGAGTCACCATGGGCCTCTTGACTGCATTTCTGATCAGCACTCTCCTTGTACGGCCTGTGAGTGTAGGTGGACGGCCTTGTCTTGGTACGTTTACAGTTGTGCCATACTCCTATTTCTGAACGATCTCTTGAACAGTGCTCCGTGGGATGTTCAAGGCTTTGGAAATCTTTTTGTAGCCTAAGCCTGCTTTACATTTCTCAATAACTTTATCCCTGACCTGTCTGGTGTGTTCTTTGGACTTCATGGTGTTGTTGCTCCCAATATTCTCTTAGACAACCTCTGAGGCCATCACAGAGCAGCTGTATTTGTACTGATATTAGATTACACACAGGTGCACTCTATTTAGTCATTAGCACTCATCAGGCAATGTCTATAGGCAACTGACTGCACTCAGAGCAAAGGGGGCTGAATAATTATGCACACCCCACTTTGCAATTATTTACTTGTAAAAAATGTTTGGAATCATGTATGATTTTCGTTCCACTTCTCACGTGTACACCACTTTGTATTGGTCTTTCACGTGGAATTCCAATAAAATTAATTCATGTTTGTGGCAGTAATATGACAAAATGTGGAAACTGTCAAGGGGGCCGAATGCTTTTGCAAGCCACTGTGTGTATGTGTGTATGTATGTGTATGTATGTGTATGTGTATGTGTGTATATATATATATATATCCACTATATCCACTCCTTTGAAAATCAATAGGTGAATTTTGATTAGCTTTTGTAGGCGCCACCCACTTTTCTGAATATTAATCCCAGTCACCCAGTGACCAACTGTGCAAAGTTTAAGAAACCTGCCATTGACAGAGTAAGAAAAACAAAAGTTTGCTTTCTTAAAACAGAAAGAATTTGCGATAATTCAGGGTGGAGTGAGCTTAAAATGTCTCCCAGTGCATCACTGTTGAATTTATGCAAATGAACCATTGTTACCCTTAAAAGCTAAACACACCTCCAGAACTGCTGGAAGACAATGATGTGTCAGATTGTTAATTTGTACAGAACTATAATAATCCAACATGCATACAGACTGTTTTGGATTGTTTGATTCTCATCAGTGCATGGCATGGATTAATTTAGCTCTATGCAGTAGGGCTTGTAACACCGAGAGGTACAGACTAACCAGCAAGCTCATGGTGACTCAGAACTCATTGGAGTGTGTAAGGGACTACAATGGTCCTAAAAGCCCCCTTACTAAGATGTTAAGAAAAACAAAAGTTTGCTTTCTTAAAACAGAAAGAATTTGCGATAATTCAGGTTGGAGTGAGCTTGAGATGTCTCCCAGTGCATCACTGCTGAATATATGCAAATTAACCATTGTGCACTTAGAAGCTAAACACACCTCCAGTGTAACAGTGTAAGATTGGCTGCAGTTTACATTTTCCAGTGAAATTTGTATTTGTCTCCGCTCCCTTTTTGGTCATGGGAATAAAAAGTATCCTATACTTTGTTCCAGATAATGTACTATGTGTGTGCCAAATTTCAGTTTACATTCTAGCAGTGAAATTTGTATTTTTCTCCACCCACTGATGTCCTAATGTTTCCCAGGTATGTATTTGGCTGCTGTTGGCTGTGGCCACTTTTTCTAACCCTAACACACAATTGGCAATAGTCAATGACCAAGTTTGTGAGATTTGTGGTCTTTGACATGAATAATTTTCATTGAAATGAAACACATCTGATTTGCTGTTTGTGGCCCCACCCCTTTTCTAAATATTTAACCCCAGTCACCCAATGATCAACTGTACCAGGTTTGAGGCTTGTGCCATTAACAGTGCAAAAATGGCAGCAATTAAATATTTGCCTTGAAAATCAATAGGTGAATTGTGATTGGTTTTTGTAGGCTCCACCCACTTTTCTGAATATTAATCCCAGTCACCCAGTGACCAACTGTGCAAAGTTTTAGAACCCTACAATTAATAGTGTAAGAATGGCAGCAGTTTACATTTTCCCAGTGAAATTTGTGTTTGTCTCCGCCCACTGATGACTTGGAATTGCCCAGGTATGTATTTGGCTGATGTTGGCTCCGCCCACTTTTTCTAACCCTAACACAAAATTACTTAATGACCAAGTTTGTGAGCTTTGCGGTCTTTGGCATCAATAATTTGCATTGAAATAAAATAAATCTGATTGGCTGTGGCTCCACCCCTTTTCTGAATTTGAATCCCAATCACCCAATGGCCAACTGTATCAGGTACAGGTGATTAACAGTGCAAGAGGCTTGTGCAATTAACAGTGCAAGAATGGCATCAATTAAATATTCCCCTTAAAGATTAATAGGTGGATTTTGATTAGCTTTTGTAGGTTCCACCCACTTTTCTGAATATTAATCTCAGTCACCCAGTGACCAACTGTGCAAAGTTTGAGAACCCTACCATTAATAGTGTAAGAATTGCTGCAGTTTACATTTTCTCAGTGAAATTTGTATTTGTCTCCGCCTACTGATGTCCCGGCATTGCCCGATTATGTATTTGGCTGGTGTTGGCTGCACCCACTTTTCCTAACCCTAACCCTAACACACAATTACTTAATGACCAAGTTTGTGAGCTTTGCAGTCTTTGGCATCAATAACCTGCATTCAAATGAAACAAATTAGATTGGCTATTTGGGACTCCACCCCCTTATATAAATTTAAACCCCAGTCACGCAATGATCAACTGTACCAGGTTTGAGGCTTGTGCTATTAACAGGGCAAGAATGGCAGCAATGAAATGTTCCCCTGAAAAATCAATAGGTAATTTTTGATTGTTTTTTGTAGGCTCCACCCACTTTTCAGAATATTAATCGCAGTCACCCAGTAACCAACTGTGCAAAGTTTGAGAACCTTACCATTAACAGTGTAAGAATCGCTGCTGTTTACATTTTCCCAGTAAAATTTGTATTTGTTTCCGCCCACGAATGACCCTGCGTTGCCCGCTTATATATTTGGCTGGTGATGGCTGTGCCCACTTTCCTAACCGTAACACACAATTAATCATTTACCAAGTTTGTGAGCTTTGCGGTGTTTGGCAACAATAATTTGCATTGGAATGAAACAAATCTGATTGGCTATTTGTGGCTCCACCTCCTTTCTGAAATTGAACCCCAGTCACCCAATGTTCAACTATACCAGGTTTGAGGCTTGTGCCATTAACAGTGCAAGAATGGCAAGTGTGAGGCTTGTGCCATTAACAGTGCAAGAATGGCAGAAATATTCCCCTTGAAAATCGACCAACTGTGCAAAGTTTGAGAACCCTACCACTAACAGAGTAAGAGAAACAAAAGTTTGCTTTCTTAAAACAGAAATAATTCACGATAATTCAGGTTGGAATGAGCTTAAAATGTCTCCCAGTGCATCACTGCTGAATATATGCAAATTAACCATTGTTACCCTTAAAAGCTAAACACACCTCCAGAACTGCTGGAATGCAATGATGTGTCAGCTTGTTAATTTGTACAGAGCCATAATAATCCAACATGCATACAGACTGTTTTGGATTCTTTGATCTTCATCAGTGCATGGCATGGATTCATTTGGCTCTATGCAGTAGGGCTTGTAACACCGAGAGGTACAGACTAACCAGCAAGCTCATGGTGACTCAGAACTCATTGGAGTGTGTAAGGGACTAGAATGGTCCTAAAAGCCCCCTTACTAAGATGTTAAGAAAAACAAAAGTTTGCTTTCCTAAAACAGAAAGAATTTGCGATAATTTAGGTTGGAGTGAGCTTGAGATGTCTCCCAGTGCAGCACTGCTGAATATATGCAAATTAACCATTCTACCCTTAGAAGCTAAACACACCTCCAGTGTAACAGTGTAAGAATGGCTGCAGTTTACATTTCATTTTCCAGTGAAATTTGTATTTGTCTCTTTTTGGTTATGAGAATAAAAAGTATCCTATACTTTATTCCAGGTAATGTACTATGTGTGTACCAAATTTCATTCAAATCCGTTCAGCCGTTTTTGCGTGATCGAGTAACAAACATCCGAACTTTCCCATTTATTATATTAGTAGGATATATATATATATATATATATATATATATATATATATATATATATATATATATATATATATTTCACAACCCTCAAGTAAACTTTACATGTGCCCACGGAGCTTATTGAATTGCCACTTGAGAGATTTCAGCTTCTACTCTGGCTTAAAGTGGCATGATGGTGAAAAATTGTAAAATTTAAAATATGTGTAAACATATACAAATAAGAAGTACATTTTTCCAGAGTAAAATGAGCCATATGTACATGGCGAGGAAAGGAACAGCGCTACTTAAAAACAGATTGCATCCTTATGACTACCTGCTTGAGAGTGCAAGCCCCACTAGTGGGATAAAATACACACCCAGCATTCAAATAAAATGCACCTGTCTACCATTGGAGGATGTTGGTTTCCGTAATAGCTTGCATGCAACTTCTTAAGTACTCGTCCCTCCCACTGCAAAGAAGTCATCCCCCATGGGAGGGGCCCTAACACTAACTAATCCTAAATTATGCATATGCATAGCCTGGGTGCGCTACCAAGTTTTACTTTTCTCCTATGTTGCTGTCACTTACAGTAGGTAGTAGAAATCTGACAAAGCGACAGGTTTTGGACTACTCCATCTCTTCATAGAAGATTCTCAGGGATTTATTTATTTCTCCTATGTTTCTGTCACTTACAGTAGGTAGTAGAAATCTGACAGAAGCGACAGAGAAGAAGAGGGGCGTACCCCTTAAATCGTTAGCGTCCTTATGCCAAAACGCAGCAGTGACGTCACTGAAAACCATCCCACCGCTGTGGAGCGCATCTACTCCATCTTACCGGATACACTGGAGATACAGGAACCCGTTCTGAGGATTCAGCCCCGACACCACTGCACACGATCAGCCTCTCCGCACTCACGGGTCTGGCCAGAGTGGGGCGGATTGAGGCAGTGTGGGGATCCGTGGTTTCCCCAGTCTGCAGGAGGGTAACGTATGCGGACCTTGAGATCTACTGTATACTACTTGCTGATCGAACAGTGTGTTCATTCACACAGCAGCAACACATGAATTTGTGGATTACTATTATATGTGGATCTATTTCAGCCAATACATTGTGTCATGAGGATTATTACTACGGAGATAGTTTTTATATTGTGCATATCATATTGATATTTATTATATAGCTGCTCAACTGTAGACAATAATTTTTGATTTTTTGATCTTTTACTGGGATCCCTTTTTTAAACATTTGTTTGGAGACTACCTCACTGCAGTGAGTCTGTGTGAGTGCTGTACGTATTGGGGTTTTAATGGAGCAGTTGAACAAGTAATCTTCACCAAATACAATGTCTTACAAAAGTGTTTAACCCCCCTTCCTTTTCATTTTTTTTTGTTGTCCCACAACCTGAAATTGAAATGTTTGAGAGTTTGCACCATTTAATTGACAGAACGGAGCAACATTTGGAGATGTATTATTTGGTTTACTGTAGAGCAAGCAAAAAATAGGACAAAAAAAAAAGGAAAAACTTCAGTGTGCATAACTATTCCCCCCCCCCCCCCCCCCAAGTCATTAGAGCCACCTTTTTGTGGCAATTGCAGCTGCAAGTCTCTTTGAATAAGACTGTATGAGTTTACGACATCTTGCCACTGGACTTTGGACTAGGCCATTCAAACACATTTAAAATGTTTCCACTTAAATCACTTGAGTGTTGATTTAGCCGTATGTTTCGGGTCATTGTCCTGCTGGAAGGTGAACCTCCGTCCCAGTTTCAAATTACTAGTAAGGATGGTTGGAAATGCAGATTCCTGATTCTGTGAAAATTGATGATGCCAGTTCCGTGGATTTCCATGAAAATCCGAATTTCCAATACCCATTACCAATTTTTGCAGAAAGGTTTTTTTTTGTAATTTTTGTTAGTAAAGTTATGTAAATAAAAAAAAGTTGTTTTTTACGGAATATGTTAATTTTTTCAGATGTCCGCTGCTATGTGGACATCCTTGATACACTACCGATTTCTCTGATTGGCCAAATACTTCCGAGTTGAAAGCATTAGACCAATAACAGGCTGCAGCATTTTCCCATGGAAATTTAAATAGTGTGGACATTTTAGACCAATCACAAGACTTGTTAAAATTTGGTAGTATCTGAGTCTTGTGATTGGTCTAAAATTTCCATGGTATTCCCATTTCTGAAGTAAACCTGTGATTGGCCTAAAATTTCCGGGCTAATCACAACATTCGATATTTGGAAATATTCGATAGTATTGGACCATTTAGAGAATGCAGTAGTTTTCTGTAGCAAACGGAATACCACTGAAATTTTAGACCAATCACAAGACTCAGGCACTACTGAGTTTTACAGAGTCTTGTGATTGGTCTAAAATGTCCAAGGTTTTACGATTTTTACAGAAAAATTCTGCAGCCTGTGATTGGTCCAATGCGTCCCAGCATTCCTTAGTGGCTGAAAAGTCTTATTTTAGTCTCATCTGACCAAAGCACTTTCCTCCATACATTTGGGGAGTCGCCCAAAAGCCTATCCGCAAACTCAAAATGTGCCTTCTTAATTTTAATGTGAAGTAATGGCTTTTTTTTTTACCACTTTTCCATAAAGCCCATCTCTGTGGGGGGTATGATTTAATGTGGTCCTGTGGACATATACTCCATTCTCTCGTGTGGAACTGTGCAACTAGTGCAGGGTTACCATTGTTCTCTGTGCTGCCTCTCTGATTAATGCCCTCCTTGAGAGGTCTGTGAGTTTTTGTGAGCGACCCACTCTTGGCAGGTTTGTTGTGGTACCATGTTTTTCTATCTGAAGAACATGGATTTGATGGTGCTCTGGGGATATTCAAAGTATTGAATATTTTTTATAACCCAATCCTGACTTGTACTGCACAACAACTTTGTCCCTGACTTGTTTGGAGAGCACCTTGGTCTTCATGGTGGGATACCTCCTGCTTAGTGGTTTTGAATCCTCTGGGGTCTTTCTGAAAAGGTGTGTTTATGCTGACAGATCATGTGACACTAAAGCTGGCCATACACTGGCCCGATTTGCCGCCGTTTCGACAGCAGATTCGATCACTGCGATCGAATCTGCTGCCAATCGTTCGCGCTACACGCCGAATTTCGATCAATTCCGTCCGATCCCGTCGATCACGCCGTGCGGAAAATAACCGTCGATCGCCCGCGGGTAAAGAGCGCATCGCTAGCGGCGTTCGAGTGCCCGACGACCGACGCAATAGAGCCGCACTACATTACCTGCTCCGCCGGCGCGACTCCCGGGTCTCCGCTCTTTTTCTCCGCTCTGGTCTGGTCTGGTCTCCGGCATGCTTCCCTTCTTCCTGTCCCGGCAGGAAGTTTAAACAGTAGAGGGCGCTCTACTGTTTAAACTTCCCCCAGACAGGAAGAAAGGAAGCATGCCGGAGACCAGACCAGACCAGAGCGGAGAAGAAGAGCGGAGACCCGGGAGTCGCGCCGGCGGAGCAGGTAATGCATGCGGGGTGGGGGGAAGCGGCGGCAGCACCACCACAGATTGTGAACGGTTTCAGGCTGAAATCGGTTCACACTCTGTTTGCAGTAAAGGTAGCCATACAATCCCTCTCTGATCAGATTCGATCAGATAGGGATCTGTCTGCTGGTCGAATCTGATGGCAAATCGACCAGTGTATGGCTACCTTAAAGGTAGCCATACACTGGTCGATTTGTCATCAGATTCGACCAACAGATAGATCCCTCTCTGATCGAATCTGATCAGAGAGGGATCGTATGGCTGCCTTTACTGCAAACAGATTGTGAATCGATTTCAGCCTGAAACCGTTCACAATCTGTGGGGGTGGTGGTGGTGCTGCTCCCCCGGGTCCCCGCATACATTACCTGCTCCACCGGAGCGACTCCCCAGGTCTCCGCTGTCTTCTCCGCTCTGGTCTGGTCTGGTCTCCGGGTCCGGCAGGCTTCACTTCTTCACTGTCTGGGGGAAGTTTAAACAGTAGAGCGCACTCTACTGTTTAAACTTCCTGCTGGGACAGGAAGAAGTGAAGCCTGCTGGATCCAGAGCCCAGCGCGGAGACGGAGCAGCGGTGACCGGGGGGATACGCGCCGGCCGGATCAGGTAATGTATCAAGCTGTATTGCGTCGGTCGTCGGGCACTCGAACGTCGCTAGCGACGCGCTCCCTACCCGCGGGCGATCGACCGTAATTTCCCACACGGAGCGATCCACGGGACCGATCTATTTCGGGATGAAATAGATCGAAATTTAGCGGTAACGTTAACGATTTGACAGCAGATTCGATCCCAGTGATCGAATCTGCTGTCGATCGGCGGGGAATCGGCCTAGTGTATGGCCAGCTTAAAGGTACCCATACCCTTATAGATTTCCAGCAGATTCAACCATCAAATCGAATCTGACAGGAATCTATCTGATGTGTGCCACACACTAGGAACAGATTTCCAACAGATTTCAATATCAAATCTATTGCAAATCCATTGAAATGCAGTGTTGCACTATTCGATCCAATGCAACACTGTGGACCATTGACCTGCTGCCAGCAGCTGATAGACCTAGATTTTCCATCCAGACGGATAGAGTAAATCAATCCAATTCGGCCAGAAAACAATCGATCGGTCAATCGATCATGCTGATAATGGCAACAGGGGTAAATACACATGCACATTCCAATTTTCAGTTTATTATTTTAAAAAAATGTGTTTTCTGTATATTTTTCTCATTTGACTTTACATGCTTAGACTATTTTTGTGCAGATTCCTCACATAAAATAAGATTTAGAAATATTAAAATTACATGTTAATACATGGTGTGCGTGTGCAAAGGGTATGCATGCTCCAAATTCTCAAGGCAGCACTGATTGGTGCAAGAGAACCTGTGGCTTTTTTCTTGTGAAAAACACAGTTACAGCCAGTTCTAAGGCTGGTACCACACTCGCATCGTGGGAAAATGGCTACAGTTTCTTATGGATAATTTTGTGCATGCAGTGCACATTTTAACAAGTGCTTAATCCACCCTAGACCTCGGCCACTTGCTGGCAGTCCATGGTAAACTCAGGTAATTTGCAAATTCATGTGGGGGGGAGAAGGTGTAGTGTGGAGGAATCCTGGGGTAGGGAAATTGTTGAGCATGTGCATCATCAACAACAACAAATAACATTTGTAAAGCGCTTTTCTCCCATGGGACTCAAAGCGCATAAGCATGGCTCCGACCATCGTGGTACAGAGGAAGAATTTTATAAGTCTGGGAATGCCAGGCTAAACAGGTGGCTTTTCAGTCTGGATTTGAATAGCTCCAGGGATTGTGCTGTCTTTACTGGGTGTGGCAGGGAGTTCCAAAGAGTAGGGGCAGCATGACAGAAGGCTCTATCTCCAGATTTTTTGAAATGCACTCTGGGAGTGACCAAGTTTATAGAACTTGCTGATCTGAGGTTGTGAGAGGTGTGGTGCAGACACTTGTACTGAGCGCGCCCAGCCGGGCTGCAGCTCTCTTAAGCTGCTCCAGACCTTGTCTCAGATTTCTACACCTTTAAGCTGCTGCATCACCATTAAAAGAATTACATGTGGTCCCAGCCTCCACTCCACCACTGCTTGCTGGGACCCTATTCTTTGTGGCCACATTCCGATTGATGTGTGATCTCAGCGGTACTGCACAGGTGCAAGTATGACCCATGTCTGCACATGAACAGCCCCATGCTACTACACAGACACAGACCCTACTTGCACCTGCGCAGTATGGCCATGCTCATATGCGGACTGGAGCATGGCCACTAGAACATATTTGACAAGCTTTTGTTATAAATGTTCAGAGGGGTACCTGCACTAGACTGGCTATGCAAACAAAAAATGGCGCTGTAACAATTAGTGCAAAGAATAAAAAATAGACTTCAAAAAAGCCATATGTGCACCCTGCGGTTAATGGATTGCTGTGCATATAGTTTTTCATCAAATGCTTCCTGCATTTAAATGGAGACTACTGTGATCTGAAAATTTCAACATTAATTATTGTAACCCTTTGATGCGTCAAACAATAATCACTGCAGGTATTCATAAAGTGGGGAGAAAAACAAAACAAATATGCACAAATTTTACAACATATCATTAAATAATCAAACATTTGTTTATCTCTAAATAAAATAAGTAATACGCCTCTCACTGGATTATGCAGAAATACAAAGTTTTACAAGAAAAAAGAAAGCAAAGTTAAGTGAAGGTACTAGCTGACCGCATGTACACCTGAGAGGTAATCATGTTTTGTGAGTCAGGCATCTGTTGTCTCTACTCCTCCTCCTTGTATTCAGTTTACGCCCCTGCAACTTTAGATGAAGTTTCAGCGGGTGTAAATATACTGTCCTCCATGCAGTAGGTGGTTAGGCTGAATGTTTATCTCACTGTATATTTCTGTCATGATCAGGTAACAAATCTAGCAGATCAGGTATTACACAAAATCACTAGCCTCCCCTTCAGTGCCAGATTATTCTTGGGTAACAGTTATTGGAGTTGCCATACTGGCATATCTCTTTCTAACTCTTCCTATCCATACAACCATCTAGGCTGCTCCACAAAATAATATATTGACCACTACTCAATTCACTATTAGCTTTGGGACCACAGTGGATTCAAATGTCCTGGTCCTCCAGATTCACAAAAGCATAGAGATTACATTACAAATCCTTTGATCAATAATACATTGTTTCTCAACATTATTACAGCATGTATCATTTATGAAGGAGGGTGTTTGCTGAGTACCCCCTGTTTTGAACATAATTTCAAGAACCCCTTTAAACATATGCATTAGTTAAGGGCACATATTATTTGAATATAAATGATTTTCAAATAATCCTATGCTTTCAGTAAACTAAAAATATGTGTTCCGTCTTATTTATGTTGGGTTCATCATTTTATTAGTTCTAAAACTCAGTGTAATAGACCAAGTACCCCCAGTGGTATGCGTACCACATGTTGAGAACCTAGGCAGCAATAGACAGCTGGATGTACCCCGGAGGTACTTCTGAAACCGTCACATTCTGGATGAACTTTCTAGGTTGTATGTCAACAAGCGGTCTTGCAAACAAAACTGAGATGCATAAGCTTAGTTTGCTCTTGTAATACAATGCTACCTAGTGGACATGGGCAATTTCTAGAACCTGTCCTGAGCACAATTTCTCTGTATTCATTGTAAATAGAAAAGATCTTCCTACCAACACAACCTGTTTTCTCTGAAAGTCTCTCAAACTGTGTTATGTAACAAAGACCCCAGTACAAATCAGCACTAGAAATTGTTTTAAATAATGCATCTGGAAGCACAACCAAGTCAAGAAAAGATAAGTTTATATCAGTGCTCCTTCTTGTATTGTATTGCCAAGATTTCTTTTCTGTAAAATCAATAAATGTACTGTAGTAATAGCCGTGTGTATTATTGCAGTAATTTTTACTTACAGAGGGAATTGCCTTGTAAAACCTCAGGGAGTAATTAAAGTTGCCTAGAAATCCCTCTAGTCAAGAAACATTGCCTGATCTGTCGAAGAAGACACGTATGGCAGCCTGTGTAATAGATATTGTGAGGCCAAACTGATTAAAACTGAGCAGCAGGTGAATCACCAATAACAGTTACGTCCGCCAAGTCCTAGACTGTCCTGGGATCTCTCCCATAATTCTTAGTTTAGTTTGAGAAAAATCATACGAGATTTTTGAAAAAGGTGAAGAAATTAAATCTTTTCACACTGTTATTAAAACATTTAAAAACTAATACATTCAGAATCATTCACATCATCATTAAAGAGAATCTGTACTCTAAAATGCTTACAATAAAAAGCATATCATTCTATTCATTATGTTCTCCTCGGTCCCTCTGTGCTTTTTTCTGCTACTCCCTACTGCAATCCTGGCTTGTAATTGCCAGTTTTAGGCAGTGTTTACAAACAAAAGACATGGCTGCTAACCAGCATGTGATAGGCTGAGAGAAGCTCAGTCTGTGACTCATACAGAGCCTGCAGGGGGCGTGGAGAGGGTGTTTATAACTTCTTCCTATCACAAGCAGAGCAGCACATTCCAGCCTGAGCAGACAAAGCTGACAAAGGAAAGAAGATTAGATTATATTACAGAGATAATACAGCCACTGTGCAACTAGGAAAGGCTGCAGTAAGACCGACCACATTAGAACAGGTATAGGAACCTGTAGGATAGAAGAAATAAGACTGAACATTTTGTTACAGAGTCTCTTTAAGGGCTCTATTTATTATTTAGTCTTTATCGCCGACCCACATTAGTTAGTTGGTTAGTACTAGGAAATTTTTTTGAAGAGCTATGTTTCCAAGGACCCTGTAAAGTGGTATGAAACTCGACATTTCTTATTTGCTCTAAAATATTATTTACAGCATCACAAACCACTACCACAAAAAAAAATGTAGCAGAACAGCATTCATCAGTTAAACACAGCACTTTGTTCTTAATGGAAAGCTCCTTGCTTTCTAGCTGCATCTGTAGAGGTGCTAACAAGAGCTGATCGTAATCAACAAACTATGATCTTGCTAAATTTCGTGTAAATTTTTACAATTACGATTATACGTAATTACAATTTGCATATTCAATTGATTTCGTGTAGTCATTCGTAATTTCGTATAAAATTTTACGAAATTTTGCATAATTTCTTGCCGACTTTAGCGCTGAATAGCAAAGCCCCCACAGATGCTATTGACACCAAAATTGCTACAGATGTTAAAAAATTGCTACACATATGTTAAGGAGAATCGTGGGTGCAAGTCAAAAAAATAATTTAGCAAAAAGACCTTATAGTTTTGGAGAAACTTGATTTTAAAAATGCAAGTAAAAAATGGTTTTTAAACTTAGAAAAATGACAGTTTAAAAACCATTTTCTTTGCATTTTTTAAATCGAGTTGCTCAAAAACTACAAGGTCTTTTTGAAAAATTATTTTTGTGACTTATACCCACAATTCTGCATAACATATGTAGCAATTATGGTAGCAATAGCATGTATGGGAGCTTTGCTATTATCCTCGAAAGTCGGCACAAAATTATGCGAAATTTCACGAACATTACGTGAAAAATTACGCTAATTTTTGAAATACTACTATTACAGTCTAAATTAATCACGATTTTCTAAAAAAATTTTGAATTACGATTACGATGCGTAATTGCAAATTTTGATGCGAAATTTCGCATATGCCAAATTTTGGCCCACCACTGGTGCTAACATTATCTTTCATTTACATTCCTTTTTTAGATACATTTAGTATACAACCAGCAGCGTGCTGAAACTGAACTGCACTGAGCTGAGAAGCAGACAGAGGTAAGAAGGAATCACTAGATAAATATTAACCTTCCTGGCGGTAAGCCCGAGCTGAGCTCGGGCTATGCCATGCAGGAGGATTTCTCAGGCCCTGCTGGGCCAATTCGCATAATTTTTTTGTGGTACACGCAGCTAGCACTTTGCTAGCTGCGTGTACTGCCCGATCGCCGCCACCACCCGCCGATTAGCCGCCGATCGCCGCACCGCCCCCCCAGACCCCGTGCGCTGCCTCGCCAATCAGTGCCAGGCAGTGCTGAGGGGTGGATCGGGACTCCCTTAGACGTCACGACGCCCATGACCACGGTGACATCATCCCGCCCCGTCGCCATGGCGACGGGGAAGCCCTTCAGGAAAACCCATTCTTTGAACGGGATTTCCTGATCAAAGATCGCCGGAGGCGATCGAAGCGGGCGGGGGATGCCGCTGTACAGCAGCTATCATGTAGCGAGCCCTGTGCTCGCTACATGATTTAAAAACAAAAAAACTTAAAAAACAGTGCTGCGCTGCCCCCTGGCGGATTCTAATAGACCGCCAGGAGGGTTAATATATAAAAAGAGCAGCTATGTAATAAAATGCAATGGCAGCTTTCAGGGCAGATAAACTGTACTTTGGGAACTTTAAATCTGCAAACAGACAATATGACTTGGACACAAAAGCAAATATGGTAACTGACTGGGTAATAAGTGAAAAAAAAACAATTTTTATTGACTGTTATCAGAGTTTTATCCCACTTCAACTATGCTAAAAGGGGAAGAAAGTCTTACAGTATGAGGAAGAGATTTTCACTGCATGAGGATAGCCTGGAAGACATTTTGTAGCTGTAAATAGGAGGTGGTTATAAAGGAGGTAGACATTTATTGATCCCTTGAGCACATCATGAGGTGGTCTAGGGTGAAGGTCAAGAGTAATACTAATGAAGTGTTTTCATGGCAAGTTCTCAAGTGGACTGGAATCAAGTGAATGGTTTGGCAAAGAAAGGAAGCAGAAGAAGACTGAATGGAAAGGCGTACATATTTAACAGCACCAATTAAGAAAGTATAGTGGAAGACCCGAAAGACAGTGTTGCAGTAGTCTAGGCGAGCGATAGAGGCATGCACAAAGGTTTCTACAATCTTCCGCATTAGGAAGGAACTTATTTTGGAGATGTTTTGTAGATGGAAGTGGCAATGCTTATAGAACTAAGGAATAAAGGAGTAATTTGAGTCAAGATTAATTCAAGGCACCAAACTTGTGAAATAGATAGAATAACAACACCAACACAGAGAAATAGGGAGTAGAATGGAAGTAGGGAATTTGGGCCTCTGGTGGCCACTTGGTAATTTGGGTGCCACATATACTGCAATGTTAATCTCCAACCTGTGAGCAAACTGATACAGATGATGTACCTCAGCACTGTGATGATGTAGCATAGTGATACGTGCCTTATTTCCTAGAAACCAAAGTTCAGGCAACTTTGGAAACAAATGGAGTTTAACAATTTATTCCACATAAATTGTAATTGAAATTAATTTATTAAGAAACGTGATCAAGCTCAGGTACAAAATCACATACTTATCTAAGAAGAGGTAAGCATCTGGATCCTAATGAGTCTTCCCTCTCTGTCTTCTGGTCCCCATTGTGGAGTGTGGGTCCTCCAAATGTCACCAACATGTGCTTGTCGGTAATCTGATCATGGCCACACTCCTCTTCAAGCATGGTCGGTTCCATACTACTGTGCAGGCACGGTCGAGCTCGTGCCAGAAGAGTATGTCTCCCAATAAGCTGCAGGGTCTGTGAGCGACAATAGGGGACCAAATGACAATAAGGGAAGCCTTATTAGGATCCAGAGACTTCCCTCTCTTTAGGTACGTATCTGTTTTTGAACCCGAACTTTGGCTCATGTTCTCTTTAAGTCTCTGATTGGTTAGTTGTGATCACATGCAGTGTCTCACTTTTGCTTCCTGTATTAGTCTACACAACATGTAAAAGATGGGTGGATGAGGAATGCCAGCCTATGGGCACTTCAACAATGTGGTGTGGGGTAAGTAACTTGGAGGAAGGGGGGTGCATGTTTTGGTGACTACTTCAACAGCATTAGCACTTATGAATTTGAATCACAGTGGAAAATCAATTTGTAAAGGGCAACTTTGGATTAAGTTCCATACAAATATACCTTCAAAAAGGCAAGAAAGTGGATAAATATAGGTGTCCTGTTTATGGTAGGCTCAATGTCTGGAATTTTTCTTTGGTGAGACACATTGAGAGCAGACAAATTGTTGCATCTAATGGTACAATGTGGAGCTAACGATCACCGTTTCAAACAAAATAATTGGAGCCTTTATGAAAAGGTGTTTTGGGGCAACACAGCCTTAACATTTAGCCTTGGTTCTACCCACAAAATCCTACCTGTATAGTGTGGATCTTAATTCCCCATCAGCACACACTCATACAGACTAAGGCATGTCTACCTACAATAGCCACTCTGGACTACGATGGGCATTTCTAAAATTGCCAGGAGTTGTTCTTGATGTTCTGAATACCTCGTATTCCTATTTAAACACATATACAGGCAGGGGTGCAACTACAAATCATAGGGACCTCAAGAAAAACTTTGATGCCTCCTCCACGGCATTTACTACCCCACCTCCACCCATTTCCTTGGTGATCGTTATAACCTTGTGACTCACCTGTCAATGGTCATGTAACAAGCATACAATAGGGAAAAGAGGCTCCCAGGGATGTAAAAATCTAGGTTACAAACACTTAAAATCAAAAAGGGGGAGGTGGCTTACCTCAGTAACGACAGTCACATATGTCATTAAAATGTATTAGCACAGGCAACGCATTTTGTGGGTCTAAGCCCTTTTCCTCAGGCCAATACAGTGCTATAGGAGTCACAGCCAGAGTATTGAGTGCCTCTGCATGGCTATCATGATCCTCTTCCTCAAAAGCACTCTGCCAGGAAAAAGTTTTATGGCTGCAATTCCTAATAAGTAAGGGTTACGCCATAGTCCAATTAGATCTCAACTGAAGAGAAACTACTACTTTCATACATGATGTTTGATTCTTTCAGTCAGAAAAACAAGAACATGAATGTAGCCTAGTTATTTGTGTGCTTGGCACAGTATATATGCATGTCTATTTCATTATGTCACAAGTCACATGTCCCCTTGAGTACACTTTAACCTCAGGGGTTTGAGTAGTTCTTATTTAGAGAATAGGCTATGAAGATGATCTAATTGTATTGTATTATACAGTATATTCCTAGTTTATTTTCCAAGTTTAACTGAGGTTCACTTACATTATATAGGGCTTAAAAAAGATTTCTATAGTCTTTTTTTCTCTGGAGTAGCACAAGGGATAAACAAAACATCTGCAGAGAAAGTATCCTTCAGGGACATCTTCTCTGCAGTGTCTACTAGACAAATGAGTTCCCTGCCCTGTACAGCTCAGGAAGCCTTTCTCCAGTAAAGCATGAAAGTCATACTCATTGCAGTGTGAATCATTAATATATAAATGTGGCTTCCTTGCTGTAACATTTTTCTCATGGTGCATATCCTGACAGGATGACAGGCAATTAACATCATCGTGAATGCAACTGAGCACTGTCAGGCAACATCTATTTACATTACTCTGCTCCTATCATTTTCTCTAAAGGGAATAGATCATGTTAACCTACTTGTAGTTCTTCCAAAGAAAGACCTGTAACCTTGGTTGTCTGCTTTCATGCTACAGCGCAGAGGAAGTGTAAATTCACCAGAACACTCTCTGTGACTAATTTCAAAAAGATAGTCACAACGAAAACAGGATGGAGAGTGAAGCAGTTGCCCTGGCCAACCAAATAGAACCCTGGGATTATTTGCTATCGGCCACTTTTGGATTTATTTATTTTTAACCTTTCGCACCATTCTACTCAGAACTTCTATTAACTTATAAAATAAAAGTTGCACTTTTTGTATGTCTCATGTCAGCAGTGTTTAAATAAAATATTAAAAGGAGCCATAAAGTAGATGTTTCAAGATAGCATATTTTGGCTCACTTGAAGAATTTATATGTTTCCAAAATGCTATAAAATGAAAAAAATGCATGGCAAACAGGCAAAAATAATAAAGTCAGTCTGCCTTAATGTGCACATAATAAAGTTTCATGAAAGGTTTATGAAAAGCATTGAGTGTGTTAAACCAAATATGAACTAAACTTTCTTCCACTTGTTTCCACCTCTGCTATATTCTATATAATTTAATTTTGTTAGTGCAAAGTGTCATCATTCGTTGGTGATCTATGCTGCAGTGCAGAAACTGCTGTCTGCTTGGTAAGGCTGCCCTTCCTTGATGCTGCTCCTGAAAAACAGCTAACAGTCCTCAAGACACTACAATAATAATCCAAACATTTATATGGTGCTTTTCTCCTGTCCGATTCAAAGCGCACGAGCTGCAGCCACTGGGACGCGCTCAAGAGGCCACCCTGCAGTGTTAGGGAGTCTTGCCTTGAACTCCCTACTGAATAGGTACTGACCCTAGCAGGGATTTGAACCCTGGTCTCCCTTGTCAAAGGCAGTGCCCTTAACCAGTACACTATCCAGCTACACGTTAACTCTGCAACCGTGTGCTCCCCTGCAAGATGTTTGTTTATACCATAGGGCAGACAAGGATCAAACATTCAGATGGTCCTTTTGACTTTGCAGATATAGCAATTTAGCCATAGCATTTGTTTGCAGCTAAGTTCCAGGTACACTTTAACCACTTTAAGAAAAACTGAAGTGAGAAGAATATGGAGGCTGCAATATGTATTTCCTTTTAAGCGATACCAGTTGCCTGGCAGTCCTGCTGATCTATTTGTAGTGTCTGAATCACACCAGAAACAAGCATGCAGTTAATCCTGTCAGATTTGACAAAAATGTCAGAAACACCTGATCTTCCACATGCTTGTTTAGGGCCTATAGCTAAAAGTATTGAAGGCAGAGGATCAGCGGGGCTGCCAGGCAACTGGTATTTCTTAAAATGAAATGAATATGGCAGCCTCCATATACATCTTGCTTCAATTATTCTTTAAGATTTCTGCCATGCTAGGCTCTTACAAATCTTATTCATTATTGCCAAGTTATAAGTTTGATCTTAGTTGAAGCTAAGTAAGTCTGCAGGTCAGTTGTTCCCTATCTACTTTATTTTGAGATAATGGCTCTCACTTGCGTTCAGTGGAGTTTCAGCACTTTGGAAATAATTTGATCTATGTACCTTACTTTTCTTTCTTTATTTAGGCATAGCATTACTGTAGAATCTCTGTGGTGTCTACTTCCCTTTAAAGCCTTAGTCAATGGCTTGTTTGAACATCTAAAATGGCCATGTTCTTTTTACACACAGGATGTTTATTCAAATGTCTTTTCTCCAGGATTACATTTGGTTAAAGAGCAGCAGTCAGAGAAAAGGTCAAATTATATGATCGTATGGGCTGATGTGTTTATAGTCAGAGCATGGGCTGAAGACTTGTTTTCAATCAGAAATACTGTAACATTGCTATACAGTAAGAAAAAATAAATAAAAACACACTTAAGTTTTGATACGTTTTCATTTTACACAAGAAGCTGCCTTCCTGACTTGCCATACAGATTAACCAATTTAACATGTGCGTTCTCTGCAGTGTATAGCCATCATTTAAGTCTTTCACCTCTGACTGACTAACAGTGATTGCTGAGGTTTCGGCTTCCTGTAAAACACTTGCAGCCAAGTTTGAAGGCATGCTTCAGTTACTATGGCAACTGCTGTGTGAAAGCAGTAACAGGGCGAAAGAAAACAAAACACGCCAGAAAGCTTTATGAGGTAAACTGATCACCGTTAACCAGCTAGAATTCACTTTGCCATTAAAGAGACTCCGTAACAAAAATTGCATCCTGTTTTTTATCATCCTACAAGTTCCAAAAGCTATTCTAATGTGTTCTGGCTTACTGCAGCACTTTGTACTATCACTGTCTCTGTAATAAATCAACTTATCTCTCTCTTGTCAGACTTGTCAGCCTGTGTCTGGAAGGCTGCCAAGTTCTTCAGTGTTGTGGTTCTGCTATGAACTCCCCCTTTCAGGCTCCTCTATGCACACTGCCTGTGTGTTATTTAGATTAGAGCAGCTTCTCTCTTCTCTCTTATCTTTTACAAGCTGGATAAATCATCCTCTGAGCTGGCTGGGCTTTCACATACTGAGTAATTACAGGCAAGGGTGAAGCTGTTTGCAGGAAGAAAGGAGCAGCCTGAAACTTCAGTGCATGAGAGATGCAGGGGGAAAGAAACACACAAATGATCTCTTGAGATTCAAAAGGAAGGCTGTATACAGCCTGATTGTGTATGGATGTATTTTCTATGTGTGGACATACTGTACATCATCCTACTTCCTGTTTTGGTGGCCATTTTGTTTGTTTATAAACAAACTTTTTAAAACTGTTTTTAACCACTTTTAATGCGGCGGAGATCAGCGAAATTGTGACAGAGGGTAATAGGAGATGTCCCCTAACGCACTGGTATGTTTACTTTTGTGCGATTTTAACAATACAGATTCTCTTTAAAATCAATCTTAATGACAATTAACTCATTGGGCAGGAAACATGTCTATCTTTTACCAGTTCTGGTTGCAATTACAGTGCTTTTGTACTTTTTTGTTTTAACCCTGAAAACATTATCATTGACCTTACTCACCTGTCCTGCAGCAGACTGGATGAAAAAAAGTGTTACCACTTCAAAGCAGGTGCTAGAAAAATAGACGGGGTACATTTGGGGTTGGTGTCAATATTCAGGTATTTTGGGTTTTCGATGCTGTATTTTGCAGTGGTGTCCCTTTTCCCTGCTGATTAACTAATATTAACTGATCCTCTATTAAAAATACCCATCCTAATACTTAACCTTAATCTCTACCCATCCTTAACCTCTTTCTTACACTTAATCATAATCTCCACCCTATCACTGGCTCCTTCCTGCTGTCTAACCCCAACGTTGATTATATTTATCATAAATACATTTGTTTTATGTTACATTTACAGAAAGTGCTGTTCCTACTCCCCATAAAAATCAATGGAGTTATAATTAACTCATTGCCCCCACAGGGTTTGGGTTCACATGTCCATGTGTTGTGTTTAGCTCTCCATCTTGTTATTAAGAAGCTGCTTCTACCCTCCAGGCTAGCTAACAAAAAGGGGACAAATAATGTGCCAGCCAGTTGCAGTCAAGGGGGTTCCAGAAATTGGACTTCAAAAGGAAAACCTAATTCTTATTGCACTCTCCACTAATATTGAACCTAAAACTGTCAGGATAATGTGCAGATACAGCAGCGTTCCACCCTGGGATAATGTCAAACAACACTTATGATAGATGAGATACTTGTGACACCACAACGACTCTAACATACAAGGGGTTCACTGGATATATACCTCCTCAAAGACCAGGTGGATGTAGCATGTTTGAATCTGGCCCCTAGTAGTAAATAGTGGTAGGCAGCACTTCCGATTAGGTAAATCCATACACTTTTCTTCAACCCAGCTCAAAGTTAAAAGATATATAAAACATAGTGCAGCATGTACAGCAATTGATCCTCCTCATGAAAGTAAAAGATTGTACTTACAGCTGCTGGAGTGCTAGCAGGCTCATCAACATATGAGGCTCTCTGCACTAGTGCTGTAATCGCAGCATGTTGCTGTATATACAGGCTCCCTCAGCTAATTCCCCAGGTGACATGTGTTTGATCCACCTGGTCTTTGAGGTGAGTCCATTGTATGCTGGATTTGGTTGTGTTGTCACAAGTATCTCACTATCACGAGTGTTGTTTGACATCATCGCAGGGTGGAACGGCGCTGTGTCTGCACATTATCTTGACAGTTTTACACTATGTGAGATTTGTCTGTTCTTAGTTCAATATTAGTGGAGAGCGCAATAAGGATTATGTTTACCTTTTGAAATGACTCACAGCTATTTAACCTCAGTAAAATGAATTGAAAATGCATCTTTTTGCAGGATTTCTGTCAACTCAGGTGTGTGGACGCAATTCATACCTGATTTGAAACTTCTGACATCAGTGTGATGAAAAAGTATCTAGTTTACCATAGGAAACCATGTTGGGTCCTTCCTGATGCCTATCCCTAAACCTCTTTCTATTAACCACTTCAATACCGGCACCCTCTGCCCCCTTAAGGACCAGAGGGTGCTGGTCCAGTAAACCGCCGCTTCCTGGCGAATCGCCGCAATAATCCGTCGCTCCCGCCGGTCACGTCGCTCTGTCCCCGCCGCAGGCTGCTCTCTCTGCCGTCGCTATGACGGCAGAGCGCTGTGCGCAGGTCAGGAGCCGTTTTCATTGGCTCCTGACCCTGTCACTTCATGTAAGCCAATGGGAACGGCTTACATGAATGACAGGGCCAGGAGCCAATGAAAATGGCTCCTGCTCGGCTCACAGTGCTCTGCCATCATAGAGGCGGCAGGGCATTACATTGCGGCGGGGGCAGAGCGGACCGAGCGACGGGGATGGGTGGGGGCGCACGGTGAATGGGACGTAGAGTTTACGTCCGGTCAGAACCGCAGCGCCCCCTGCCCGCCGTAGATTTCAACTACGCCGGTCCGCAGGTAGTTAATTAGCTGCTCCTGACAACTTAACCTAACCTCTTCCAACTAATGCTACTTTCCTGAGACCTAACATTATTACCCTCTGCTATCATTAACCATTTCAGAGGGGGACAGAGGAGGGGAGTATATAGGGAGACAGAGGATGAAGCAGGTCACTTCGGCACACGTTTATTCCTACACTGTGCGTGACCTAGGCGGTGACATAGACTTAAAGTGAACCTCCAGACTAAAAATCTACTCAGCAGAACTGAAAAGGCTTGGTGTTTCTTTAACAGTTTCACAGCATCAGTCTCATTTTTAGCTGCATTTTTAGCTAAGCTCCACCCTATCAAAGAAAACTGCATGGGCTTTTTTCCCTTAATGTTGTGCAAAACATGATGGGATTTCCTATGTTGTTATTCACGTTGCCTAGCAACTGGGAGGGGTGATGAGGACTCAGGAAAGTTGGAACTGTGTCTCATGCTCACTGTCACCTTCTTTCAACCAAAAAGATGGCTGTCCTTATGAAATCACAAACCTTTGCCTGTTCTTTTAAAACAGGGTGGGTAAGAGACGATTTTACCTATCTATTTTAATTAACATAACTAATGTAACTTAATGACAGTATGTTTGTTTAGGCTGAAGTTCCTCTTTAATGTTAATACGTCTATGGCCACGCAGCAGGATTTTAAATGTAATTCGGGTGTCGGCAATAGCTGGACCCTGAGTTACTTCTCCCTCTGAGTTGCTATTGCTTGGCGGGGAATAGTATTTATGCCGCCCTGTATTTCAGTAGCAGCAGGGTGAGCCATCATTCGGCTCGCCAAATAAAACGTATGCATCAGAGGGGGACACATGGGGACAAAGGAGGACACTGGAACACAGGGGGACAGAGGAGGACACAAGGAGAAAGAGAGGGACACAGGAGGACACGGAGGAGAGAGGAAGACACAGAGGGACAAATAAGGACACATGGGGAAAAAGGAGGTTACAGAGGGACACAGCGGGACACAAAAGGTATAAGGAAGGCACAAGGGGGACATACTAATTGGGGGGAAATGGTCCATAAGACAGCCCTGCACCATGGACACACCATGTTTAGTAAAAATTTCCCCTGGATTTTGCCCTCTAAACCTAGGTACGCCTTATAGTCTGAAAAATGTGATAGTTTATTTGTAAAAAGCTACCCCCTAAACTACCCTAAACTATGTGTCATGAGGTAAATTATTCTTACCTTTTAAACAGTTTTTAAGCATTTTATACTTTTTGGGGAGCCTCCCATCCTCCCAACTGTACTGGTATTGCATTTGCATAGATAAGTGTACTACTACAGGAGAGCACAGCTATAAAACACGTATGCAAATGTGAAAATGCAGTGTCAAATGTAATATTAGCAACTTCACACAGCACAGAGATAAAGAGGAAGCTTATTAAAGAGACTCTGTAACAAAATTTTGAGCCTTATTTCTTCTATCCTATAAGTTCCTATACCTGTTCTAATGTGGTCTGTCTTACTGCAGCCTTTCCTAGTTGCACAGTGGCTGTATTAACTCTGTTATATAATCTAATCTTTCCTCTGATGGCTTTGTCAGGCTCAGGCACTCAGGCAGGAATGTGCTGGTCTGCTTGTGATAGTATAGAAGTTATACACACCCTCTCCACGCCCCCTGCAGGCTCTGTGTGAGTCACAGACTGAGCTCCTCTCAGCCTATCACACTCTGGTTAGCAGCCAAGTCTTTTGTTTGTAAACACTGCCTAAAACTGGCAATTACAAGCCAGGATCGCAGCAGGGTGTGGCAGAAACATCACAGAGGAACCCAGGAGAACACAATGAATAGAATGGTATGCTTTTTATTGTAAGAATTTTAGAGTACAGATTCTCTTTAAGCATTATTTTCTTTAGAAGTTGTAAGCTAACATAACCCTAATGTGTTTTCAGAATACCATATTTCTGTGAAAGACACTAATTATACATCAGCCAGACACTTCTGGAAAAATAGGTCCTATTATGGCAGCACCTCTTCCGCAGTTGTCATGTAATAAGAGTCTGAGCCAGTAGAACAATGCTGTGCTGTCTGCAAGCTATGCTACACTACAAACCACTGTGTGGTAGTGAAAGGGTGGTCAGCAGGAACACATTTTTCAGGGTGTCAGACTTTGCTCTTTAGTTGCAATAGTAGGATGAAAAGTGTTAATTGGTTGCATTTAATGGTTTTAGCAGCTCCTGATGTTTAGCAATATTATGTTCATTAATGTAATGTAAGAACCTAATAGATGTATTCACATTTTCATTTATCTATGCTGGTGAAGCCAACTCATATGAAGGCAAGCCTTTCAGCAGTGTGTGGTACTGAAATATTGTACAAAAAGAAAATGCAGGATGTCTCAGCAATTGTTAGCAGCTCTTGTTCTTGTGCTGAGACGCATTCATCATTAATAAAAAGACAGGTGCATTGGGATTGAGTCTTTTGTATAGATAAATGTATCACTGTTCTGCTGTCTGGGCAATCTCTGCAGAGGAGCCACTGATTACCAGAGCTTCCTCAATAATTATGTGTTGCCTGCACTTGCCTGAACTGGCTTATCTCTAGTAAATAGCAATCCTTGGAGGTACCTTGGTGCAACAGGACATAGAAGATAAATGCAATCACAAGACAGCATGGGGACTTTTTTCTTATCAAGATGTGCGGGTTGTACCTTCTAATTGTCAAATAGTATCTAGAAAAATGGCTACAATATCACCAGAATAAAAATAATTCATTTAAAGTGATCAAAACATGTTTGATATAGTTTTATTGTGTCCTGTATTAAATGACCAATAATTTCTCATATATTGCAAATTATCACATCCACATAAATATCAACCACAACCTAGTGTTATGGGATACTGTTGAGGGAGGTAATATTTAACAATTAGGGTGAAGAGGGTGGGGAAGCGCTAGGTTAGGCATTGAAAGTGTTTATATTGGGGGAGGTTAGTTAGGATTGATAAAAGACAAAAAAGAGAGAGCGCTCTATGAAAGATATGTTGGTCTGTATATTGTCCTGTCCAGGACAGGTCTCACCTGATTCAATTGTGGCTGTTTGCAGAAACCAGCTAGAGAAGATGTGTTCCTTTCAGGCCAGCCAGGGACCAAGCTCTCACATGGAGGTGGCCAGATGTAGAGTCTCCCCGGGGAAGCAGCACAGACTCCTTCGTTGAATGGCGTTGGTCCAGGTATGTATAGGGGACGTTGACTCAACCCAAGTGTGGCATTAATGGGGAGAAGCAACCTCCTAGCTATAGCCGTTAGCAGCTGTGGGCAGGGTAATAGGCATCATGTAGTTAGTAGGCAGTGCCGCAGCGACTGAATTATTCAAACAGCAGGAAATGCTAGGTGGCTTAAAAAGATTTATTGGGCATGATAAAGGGGGGTACAGACATCGCGTTTTATGGAGGATCAACCTCCGTTTCCTCAGGTCAATAAACAAAATATGGTGGAATTGGTACGTATATATATATATATATATATATATATATATATATATATATATATATATATATATATATATATATATACATATATATATATATATAGTTGGCATTACACATGTAAAGGTTGGCCAATTAGCATTGGAGGATTGAGGGTGGGGTGTGGCAAAGGAGGCATAAATGGATTACATTGGATAAATGGCCAGGAAGGGTGGGAAAAGAAAGAGGAAGAGGAGGAGGAATAGGTTCTAATGAATAAATGCATATTCATACAAGGATTACATTGGACAATTGACAAGGAAGGGTGGGAAAAGGAAGAGTAAGTGGAGGAGGAATTAATTCTAATGAATAAATGCATATTCATAAATGGATTACATTGGACAACTGGCAAGGAAGGATGGGAAAAGAAAAAGGAAGAGGAGGAGGAATTGGTTCTAATGAATAAATGCATATTCATAAATGGATTACATTGGACAATTGGCAAGAAAGGGTGGGGAAAGGAGGAGGAAGAGGAGGAGGGATTGGTTCTAATGGATAAATGCATATTCATAAATTGATTCCTTTGGGTGAGTGGCAAGAAACGGTGGGAAAAGGAAGAGAAAAGGAGGAATTGGTTCTAATGAATAAATGCATATTCAGTGGCTGTATAGGTCATTGATTGCCCCCATAAGGAGGAAGGATTATGCAAATGTAAATGAAGTGGTGAAATACTAATATGCCCACAAACAGAGCTACATATAAAATGTGAAATATTCCGTATGTTTTCCCACCCTTTCTTGCCACTCATCCAATGGAATTCATTTATGAATATGCATTTATCCATTAGAATTAATTCCTCCTCCCCTTACTCTTCCTTTTCCCACCCTTCCTTGTCAATTGTCCAATGTAATCAATTTATGAATATGCATGTATTAATTAGAACCAATTCCTACTCCTCTTCCTTTTTCTTTTCCCACCCTTCATTGCCAGTTGTCCAATGTAATCCATTTATGAATATGCATTTATTCATTAGAATTAATTCCTCCTCCCCTTACTCTTCCTTTTCTCACCCTTTCTTGTCAATTGTCCAATGTAATCCTTGTATGAATATGCATTTATTCATTAGAACCTATTCCTCCTCCTCTTCCTCTTTCTTTTCCCACCCTTCCTGGCCATTAATCCAATGTAATCCATTTATGCCTCCTTTGCAACACCACTCTCAATCCTCTTATGTTGACTTGCCAATCTTTACATGTGTAATGCCAAATATATATATATATATATATATATATATATAGGCTGATCCTCCATGAAACGCGTTGTCTGTACCCCCCTTTATCTTGTATGCGCAATAAATCTTTTTAAGCCACGTAGCATTTCCCGCTGTTTGAATAATTCAGTTGCTGCGGCACTGCCTAGTAACCGCATGATGCCCATTACCCTGCCTACAGCTGCTAACGGCTATAGCTAGGAGGACGACGCTCCCAATTACTGACACACTTGGGTTGAGTCAGCGTCCCCTATACATACCTGGACCAACGCCATCCAACAAAGGAGTCTGTGCTGCTTCCCTGGGGAGACTCTACATCTGGCCACCTCCATGTGAGAGCTTATTCCCTGGCTGGCCTGAAAAGGACACATGTCTTCTCTGGCTGGATTCTGCAAACAGCTACAATTGAATCAGGTGAGACCTGTCCTGGACAGGACAATATACAGACCGACATATCTTTCATAGAGCGCTCTCTCTTTTTTGTCTTTTATCTACATAGTGGAATATAGAGCTGCCTATATTGGGACTGCCTGATCACACCTCTAAAGGGCATATTTCCAAATCCCATACATTTGCCTAGTTAGGATTGAGGAATGATTTAACTTTAGAAGGACAGGTTAAGGTTTAGGTTTTAGGCAGGGCTCTACATTAGTTAGGGCAAGGTGTTTGTAAAAAGGAGATCATTAAGGGATAGCCAAGCGACAAGAAGAAGCTTGTTTTCTGGGGCTATAGCTGAAAAGTATTAGAAGCAAATGATCAGCAGGACACCAGGTAGCTAGTATTGTTTAAAAGGAAATAAATATATCAGCTTCCATATCCCTCTCACTTAAAGTGTCCTTTTGATAAATAACTCACCTAAATAATCTAATAAACAAAATTGGCCAAAATCCGATTGCTACTTTATGTAATGCTGGGCATACATGGCTTGTTGTTGCCGCTCGATTCCCCCGTTCGACCATTTCTCCGCTCGATTCTGCAGTCGATTTTCTTATTTTCCGCTCGTTGTTCTTATCTTTTTCCATTCACTGCTATCCGGAATCGGGCGGCGAAACGATCAAGCGGTAGATCGGACATGTCGGAAATTATCGAGCCATCTAAATGGCTCAAAACTTAGCCGTGTATTCCTAGCTTTACGTCTTCATTTGCCATAAATTATATGTAATTTTTCTGGCTTGGCGACATCAAAAAAATATTTCTAGTGAAAGGTTAAAGTTGTCATATGGAATAATTTGATTTACAGTATATTCCTGCGTATAAGACTACTTTTTAACCCTTGAAAATCATCTGAAAAGTCAGGGGTCGTCTTATACGCCGGGTATCATTAATGCCTGGTGATACGCCCTATCCTGTTACTGACTCTCAGATCTCACTGCTGAGGACCGTAGTGAAGCAAAGCAGGTGCACATGTGCGGGAGCTGACCAATCCACTTAGGGAGAGGAAGAGTTGACCAATCCAACCAGTCAATCGCCTATATACTGGGTACCACATACGGTACAGAACCAGTATCTGTTCATACATAGCAGCATATTTGGTGTGCGTTGGAAGAGGGGTAGTCTTATACGGCGAGTATATCCGGCGAGTATATCCCAAACTCGGCGAGTATATCCCAAACTCTATATTTTAACTGGAAAAGTTGGGGGGTCGACTTATATGCCCAGTCGTCTTATACGCCGGAATATACGGTAACCTCAATTAATACAGCAGATTATTCATACTGATTGTTGAGTGTAAGTGCGCCATAATAGTAGGAACTTGGATACAGGACTGAAATAGAAAACAATGAGTTCATCAGTGTGATTTTACCATACACAATCTAATCAACTTGCTGTGGGAGGGGCTTTACCAGGTCTCAACAGGGCAGGGGAAAAAGTGAAGTCATAGGGCTTGATTCACAAAGCGGTGCTAACCTACTTAGCACGTCTAAAGTCTTTAGACACGCTAACCAGGGTGCTAAGTAGGTTAGCACCGGATTTCTCAATCAGATCGCGCGCTAACTTTGCGCGCATAAAGTTTTACGCGCGCAAAGTTTTACGCGCGCTAAGTCCCATAGGCTTTAATGGGCACTTCGCGCGGTGCGCCCTGCGCTCTGTGCAGTACGCGCGTAAAGTTTTATGCGCATAAAGTTTTGCGCGCGTAAAGTTTTATGCGCGAAAAGCTTGTTTAGACGTGCTAAGGGGGTTTTCACAGGCGTGCTAACAGTTAGCACCGCTTTGTGAATCAAGCCCGTAGTTAGTTAAGATAGCCTTATAGACTTATAGATGGCCACTAGATTCAACAATGAGATATATCTCTTTCAGACCAAATCTAATCTGAAAGGGATCTATTACTGCCACACACTAGGCATAAATTTGTAATAGATTTCAACATGAAATCTATTAAAAATCTATCTACCCGCAAGGTCACGATAAGCGCCTCCTGTTGGCACCTCTGTTCTTCATTACATTATATATCAGACTAAAATATGACGCACAGTAGTATTTCAAACCAAAGCTGGGTTTATAGACTGTAAAACAACAAGTGATGTTTGTAATGAACCCTCCTCCATATGTTTTAAGAAAATTCTTTGAAGCCAATTTATGTAGTATTACGTTACTTAGCATTTAATTCTTATCAGACAAAATTCAGATGCAAATACTCATAATAATGTAAGATAATAGAATCTGATGAATTACAAAGCGGGAAGCATTTTAATTGCCCAGTGACTATCCCCATTTTCCACAGCAGATGTGTATTGCATTTATCACCTAGATTCAATCCCAGCTCTTCCCTTTCTAGGTTCATTATGTGTCTGAACATAAAAATGTCAGGTCATACATCTGGGAGCATTTTCCACTTCACGATAGTCCCTCTTGAGGTAATCTCTCTTTTTTCAACTCTGTAATTAGATTTAGCTCTAAATGTTCAGTCGTTCTTTATGCTTTCCCTCTGGAAAGAGATAAAAAAAATGATTCTAAAACGTGTTTAGGAGATGTCTGGCAGTAAGTAATAAGCAAAATTGTATACCTATTCTAAATCAATACAACAATATCCAAAAGCTGAGTGAAAGCTCTATATTGGATAGTTCGTAAGGAATTATCTCTTAGGAAAATGACAGCAATTTTTCTATAGGCAATACATCTGGTTGCAAATAAAAGCATGTAAATTTCTTTTTGTAACTTTATTACACTATTAGGAAGAAAAACATTATGAAAAGTTGCAATTATATGCTAGTTATATTAAAAGTGTTTATTTAAAACCTACTGACTCCTTTCAATCAGTCTAGAATGGTCTGAATATCCCATAACCAGACTGGTATTGGCAACAAAGGATGTTCCCAAATTAAGCTTACATGGTTTTTAACATTATGGATCTTCTGTAAGGGGGTTGAGAAAACAGCGTACATGCAAAAAGGGCGTCGGGAAAAAAGGGCGCCTGGTGTAAACGTTAACCTGAAATATCGTTTATAAAAAAATTATAGTTTAATATTTTGTTTACACTAACGTTTTACAAATTCAAATCACTAAATAATGTATATGAAATGTTGTATTGGTAAAACGCTATTCTCTGTAATTATAGATGGAAACTTACAATAACGTTTGTATATTCACAATGATGATTGTAATTATTATGATTTAAAACTGATTTTACATAAGCGATGTTTAAGTACTGTTTGCTAATTTTTTTATTTTTTAATGATTGAACCAGATCAGGATCCAAAAACATATCTTTACATTTTATACTACTATAAAGTTTCTAAACTATATTTTGTAACAATTTTTATTATAAAATTGATAAACTGTAACGATTGGTGTCAGCAAGAACAGATTTTCTGATTATTGGTGATCTGCAGTATCACCAATAATACAGATACTATACCTGATTATGTGGTGATCTGCAGAATCACCAATAATGTGAGTATAGCGAGACACAGGACAACCAGATGTAAAGATAGCTGTTTGGTGCGACAGTAATACAGATAGAGATACCAACTCCCCCAGAGAAGCTGGTAGAGGGAAATATCTCTATAGAACACAGGGATCAGCACTCCAGCAAGCTGGAGATGCAGATGAACTAGTAATCAGTTCACCCGAGGAGCGGGTGGTGCACAGTAAGACAACGTATACTGATCACCCGTGGAGCGGGTGATTCAGACTGTAGTGCAGCAGGTGATCACCTGAGGGGCAGGAGATCAAGACTGTACTGCAGCTCCTAATCACCTGAGGAGCAGGTGATGAGGACAGTACCGTAGTTACTAGTCACCTGAAGAGCAGGTGATTAAGACTGTACTGCAGCTACTGGTCACCTGAGGAGCAGGTGATTAAGCTGTACAGAGAATCCCTCACCAGGGACTAGGCTCACTGGTGAGGGCAGGAGAGTCAGACAAGCAGATTCGGCAACAAACGGACAGATACGGTACAAAGACAGAAGACTTAAATCAGAGTAGTGTTCAGGCTGAGTCGGCAACAGGATCAGATAGGCAGAAGCACAGAATCAGTAAGCAGAAGAGTAGTCAAGGCTAGCAGAAGGTCATAACAAATAATACAATTCAATTAGTACTTTAGCTATCAACAGAATCTGAGTAAGTGTGGATCCCCAGCTCCTGCTGGTTCTAGCACACTTTGGGATCTGACTAAGGTCTGAGTGCTAACACGTAGCATTTGCAACAGCAGACAAGGAGCTACTGACAGGCAGGTCCTATATATACTGAGAGCGCCCCACAGCGCCACCCCAGTCACTCAGCCAATCAGGAGCACTGCTGGAGTCAGCTGACCGGCCGATCAGCTGACTCCCCTTCTATTCGCATAAAGGTCCTGTCGCCTGGCGCACGCGCGGGCGTAGCCCTCAGTCTATATGCAACTGAAGTACCAGGCAAAACTCCACCATGTAACTGCGCGGCGGAGGCCGCCGGCTGAGACGCGGAGACAGCCGCCATGCCGCTCACCGCTGTGGCAGCATCTCCGCTATCTATTACAGTACCCCCCCACCCCCCCCGAGGAGTGGACCCCGGACACTTCTTACATGGCTTTTCAGGGTGTAACTCATGAAACTCTTTCTTTAGATCCTCAGCATGCATACGGCAATCCGGCACCCAAGTTCTCTCCTCCAGGCCATACCCCTTCCAATGGACCAGGTACTGTACAGAATTCTGCACTAATCGAGAATCTAAAATCTTCTCGATCTCATACTCAGGTTGGTCGTCAATCATCACAGGGGGGGGAGAGGAATCCACATGCACAGCAGGCTTCAATAAAGAAACATGAAATGATCTCACACCTCTCATGCTGGCTGGGAGATCAATCACATATGTCACGTCATTAATCTTTCTGGACACAGGGTATGGGCCTACAAATCTGGGTCCTAACTTAAGTGATGGTTGCTTTAACGCCAGATGCCGAGTAGACACCCATACCAAGTCTCTTGGGGAAAACTTCCACTCAACAGACCGCCTTTTATCCGCTTATTTTTTTCTGCGTCTAGAAGGCTTTCCCCAGATTCCTTTTTACAAGCACCCAAATTTCCTTCAATGCCCTTTGCCAATCCTCTAGAGCCGGAAAAGAGTAAGATGCCACTGGTATTGGAGAGATTCTGGGGGATCACCCTGAAACCACCTGGAAAGGAGAAAAACCTGAAGAGGAACTCTTCAGATTATTATGCGCAAATCCCGCAAATGGCAGGAACTTTACCCAATCTGACTGCGCATCAGCCACATAACACCTGAGAAATTGCTCCAAGGACTGGTTAACTCTTTCCATTGGTCTGTGGGTGGTAGCCTGATGAAAATGACAGGTCCATACTGAGCTGGTGGCAAAAGGCTCTCCAGAATTTAGACACAAACTGGACTCCCCTATCTGACACCACATTCTCCGGAATGCCATGCAGCCGGAAAATGTGCTGGATGAAGAGATCAGCCAATTCCTGGGCTGAAGGGAGTCCCTTCAGAGGGACAAAACGAGCCATTTTACTGAACCTATCAACTACCACCAAGATGACTGACTTGCCCTCAGACCTGGGGAGTTCTCCTACAAAGTCCATAGACAAGTGGGTCCATGGTTCATTTGGCACCGGTAAAGGTTGTAGCGTACCTACTGGTGCTTGACGAGAGGGTTTATTTCTGGCACACACAGAACATTCTCTCACAAACTCGAGCAGCCCCGGGATGCCCTGCATTCTTATGGGCGTGGAACAATTGCAAGAGTTGTAGGCGAAAAGGAAGTGGCACAAACAGAACCCCCTCGGGCTTCCCTTCTGGAATATCTTGCTGGTAAGGCCCTAGGGTAACCGCCCAGTTTTCCCAGGTTTCCGTGGCTGCCACCACCAGTCTTTGAGGTAAGATGGTCTCAGGGGTTGATGGCTGAACTGTCTCGGGCTCAAAACACCTAGATAATGCATCTGCTTTGAAATTCTTACATCCCGGTGTATGCGTAATGACAAACCTGAACCTTGAAAAGAACAAGGACCAGCGAGCCTGTCGGGGGCTAAGTCTTTTGGCCCCTTCGATGTACTCCAAATTTTTATGATCAGTATAGACCGTGATCGTATGTTCTGCCCCTTCCAGCCAATGGCGCCATTCTTCAAAGGCTAACTTAATGGCTAAGAGCTCCCTATTGCCAATATCGTAGTTCATCTCGGCTGGAGAGAACCTACGAGAAAAGAAGGCACATGGATGTAGTTTGCCTTGAAGGCCAGAGCGTTGAGACAGCACAGCCCCAACCCCAATCTCCGATGCATCCACCTCAACAATGAAGGGGAAGGTGACATCCACGTGTCTCAAAATGGGAGCAGAACAAAATAACTTTTTCAACGTAGCGAAGGCAGACTGTGCCTCTACTGTCCAATGGTAAGTGTCAGCCCCCTTCTTGGTAAGGTTGGTGAGGGGTGACACTACAGAAGAAAACCCTTTGATGAACTTCCTGTAGTAATTGGCGAAGCCAAGAAATCTTTGGAGTGCCTTCAATCCTACAGGTTGAGGCCACTCTAATACAGCAGAGACTTTTTCAGGATCCATGGAGAGACCTGAAGTGGAAATAATATATCCCAAAAAAGGGACCTTAGTGACTTCAAAGAGTCATTTCTCTAACTTCGCATACAACGAGTTCTGCCTCAATTTTCTTAAAACAAACTTTACATGTTTCCGATGTTCTGTTAGATTGGGTGAGAAAATCAGTATATCGTCCAGATACACTAGCACAAATTTTCCCAGAACTTCCCTAAAGACTTCATTGATCAACTCCTGGAAGATGGCAGGAGCATCACACAACCCGAAGGGCATGACCAGATACTAGTGCCCATCGGGCGTGTTGAATGCCGTCTTCCATTTATCACCATCCCTAATGCGTACCAGGTTGTATGCTCCTCGTAGGTCTAGCTTAGAGAAGATACTGGCATTAGTCACCTGAGCAAACAAATCGTCAATCAAAGGCAGTGGATAGTGATTTTTTACTGTGATCTTATTTAAACCCCGATAGTCAATACAAGGACGTAGCCCACCGTCCTTTTTCTGTACAAAAAAGAACCGAGCCCCTGCTGGTGACCAGGAAGGACGGATAAAGCCCTTGGCCAAATTTTCTTTAATGTATTCCTGCATAGCCAGATTCTCTGGCCCCAACAGATTATAGAGATGGCCTCTAGGGGGCATACAACCTGATCTTAACTCTATGGGATAGTGGAAGCTCCGGTGTGGCGGGAGCTGATTTTGGACAAAGCACGTCAGAAAATTCTGCGTACTGCACTGGCACCCCTTTCACCTGAACCTTGGTGGCGCAAACAGCAACTTTCTCCAAACAATGATGATGACAATGGGCTGACCAGCTCTGTAGCTGACCTGAAGCCCAATCGATCTGAGGGGAGTGTAGTTGCAACCAAGGCATACCGAGGATTATGGTAGAGGTTGCCATTTGCAGGACAAAGAACTGTAGTTTCTCCTTATGTAGAACCCCTATATTACACAACAATAAGGGGGTCTGGGAGAGAGGCTGTCTACACTGTAATGGAGAGTCATCTACCGCTGTGATCAAAATCTGACGGTCTAAAGGAAGTAAGGGAATCCCCAATTTTTTGACAAAGTCATAATCTATAAAATTGGCTGCAGAGCCTGAGTCCACAAATGCTTCTGTGGCCGTGGCCCGACCCTCCCAGGTAATGGAGCAAGGGAGGAGTAAGCGGTTATTATCTAGAGGTAAACCCGGCTCGCCTAGGGTATTACCTCTGACTACACCTAGGTGACAGCGTTTTCCGACTTTTTTAGGGCAATTCTGGACAATGTGACCCTCCTCAGCACAGTATTGACAGAGTCTTTCGGACTTTCTGCGATTCTTCTCCACTTGAGTTAACCTAGACTGACTGATCTGCATCGGTTTGTCCTGAGGTGACGAGGGGGGAGAAGAGGCGTAGAGAACAGATCTTACAGCATTTGTCCCCCGGGTTTGTCTTTGATAGCGAAGGCGGCGATCAACCCGCACCGCCAATGAAATTGCTTCGTCTAGAGATTTAGGCTCAAGATGACCTAACATCAAATCAGAAACTGCATCGGATAGTCCTGACAGGAAACAGTCTAATAAAGCATACGTTCCCCATCTAGCTGATACAGCCCACCTCCTAAACTCTGCGGCATAAACCTCCACTGGATTACGACCCTGCCTGAGAGTCTTTAGTTTCCTCTCAGCCGTAATAGCAATATCCGGATCATCATATATAACGGCCATGGCCTTAAAAAACTCCTGAACTGAGGATAATGCCTCATGCCCTGTGTGAAGACTATATGTCCATGTTTGTGAATCTCCTGACAAAAGTGTCTTTATAAAGGTTACTGTAACAAGCGGCAGGGACACGACCGCCGCCGTCCCCGCCGCTCATCTCAGAACCCCACGCGCGTCTCACAGGCGCGTCAGCTGACCAGCTGGTCGGCTGACGTCACAGGGAGCGCTCCTCGCTCCTGATTGGCCGAGCTGGCGGGGGCGTGTTTGGGAGTCCCCTGCCAGCATAAAGACAGCGAGCTGCTAGCCCTCAGACCTTAGACTAGTATCCGGGTGTTGAAATCAAGGACTTCACACCAGAATAGCAATTGTGTATTGTATATTGTTTGATTACCTGTGTATGATTCTGACTACCCTCTGACCTCGCTACTGCTTATTGATTCTGTACTTCTGCCTATCTGCCTTATTAGTTGCTGAACCTCTGCCTGATTTCCGATTACTCTCTTGCCTCACGATTCTGTACCGATATTTACCTCTCTGTTGCTGAACCTCTGCCTGATTACCGTTTACTCTCTTGCCTCACGATTCTGTACCGATACTTACCTCTCTGTTGCCGAACCTTGCCTGTCAGACCATTCTACTCACCAGTGGGCCCTTGCCACTGGTGAGGTGTGCTTTCTGTTGGTACCCACCAGCTCCTCTGGTGAGGTCTCATTAAACCAACCAGTTACTGTTGCACCAAGCACTTTCACCTTGCATTCTTTTAGCTATTCTTGTATTATACTGCAGATCACCACATAATCAGGAATAGCGTCTGTATTATAGGTGATTCTGCAGTTCACACATAATCAGACGTCTGAGTTGCAGCACCCGATTGTTACAGTTACCCTCTGGTTCTCAGATCTTGATAGATTGGGCCTCAACTCAAAATAGGATAGCACACGGTTTCTGAAATTCTGAAAGTCAGATCTATGCCCAGAAAACTTTTCGGGTACGGACATACGAAGGTCCGTGACTGAAGGGGATCGCACTGTATCAATAGTCGTTGAAGTACCTGTACTGTCCCAGACAGTTGATTGATCTGAGTCTGTTGGATATTGATCACCCCGATAAAATTGTTTACCACGGTGGTCAGGACTTCAACCTGACTATACAATGCGTCCATAATGTTTGGTCTGCTGTTCTGTAACGATTGGTGTCAGCAAGAACAGATTTTCTGATTATTGGTGATCTGCAGTATCACCAATAATACAGATACTATACCTGATTATGTGGTGATCTGCAGAATCACCAATAATGTGAGTATAGCGAGACACAGGACAACTAGATGTAAAGATAGGTGTTTGGTGTAACAGTAATACAGATAGAGATACCAACTCCCCCAGAGAAGCTGGTAGAGGGAAATATCTCTATAGAACACAGGGATCAGCACTCCAGCAAGCTGGAGATGCAGATGAACTAGTAATCAGTTCACCCGAGGAGCGGGTGGTGCACAGTAAGACAACGTATACTGATCACCCGTGGGGCGGGTGATTCAGACTGTACTGCAGCAGGTGATCACCTGAGGGGCAGGAGATCAAGACTGTACTGCAGCTCTTAATCACCTGAGAAGCAGGTGATGAGGACAGTACCGTAGTTACTAGTCACCTGAAGAGCAGGTGATTAAGACTGTACTGCAGCTACTGGTCACCTGAGGAGCAGGTGATTAAGCTGTACAGGGAATCCCTCACCAGGGACTAGGCAACAGGATCAGATAGGCAGAAGCACAGAATCAGTAAGAAGAGTAGTCAAGGCTAGCAGAAGGTCATAACAAAGAATACAATTCAATTAGTACTTTAGCTATCAACAGAATCTGACTAAGTGTGGATCCCCAGCTCCTGCTGGTTCTAGCACACTTTGGGATCTGACTAAGGTCTGAGTGCTAACATGTAGAATTTGCAACAGCAGACGAAGAGCTACTGACAGGCAGGTCCTATGTATACTGAGACCGCCCCACAGTGCCGCCCCAGTCACTCAGCCAATCAGGAGCACTGCTCGAGTCAGCTGACCGGCCGATCAGCTGACTCCCCTTCTATTCGCATAAAGGTCCTGTCGCCTGGCGCGCGCGCGCGCACGTGTAGCCCTCAGTCTATGTGCAACTGAAGGACCAGGCAAAACTCCACCATGTAACTGTGCGGCGGAGGCCGCCGGCTAAGACGCGGAGACAGCCGCCATGCCGCTCATTGCTGCGGCGGCATCTCCGCTATCTATTACATAAACCTTAAAAAAGTAATTTAGTAAAGACTAAAACTTAAGTCACATATTTCAAAAAAATCTAATCATTAAAAATATAAGTACGTTTGTAATAACTGTAGTAAAACATTAGTAAATATTACTAACATTTTACTACAACTAAACCTAACCCTACTCTCACACAGAACCCTCCCTCTACCTATCCCTAACCCTTAGACCCCCCCTGGTGGTGCCTAACCCTAAGACCCCCCCCCCCCCCCCGTTGGTGGTGCCTAACCCTAAGACCCCCCTAGTGGTGCCTAACCCTAAATCCCCCCTGGTGGTGCCTAACCCTAAATCCCCCCTTAGTGATCACTTTATTGTGTGAATAATAATGTTTTACAAATAGTGACTGTAAAAAATATATTACAATGCACTTACTGATCGCTTTTTTATGTGGATAATAATGTTTTATAAAGAGTAAGTGATAACATTTTAACTAACAGTTTTAATTAAATACTATAAGTATGTTTATGCGTAAAGGTGTACAGAGGCGCCGGAAGGATAAAAATGGCTAAAAAGTTTAAAAGTGTTTTGGTTGCGGTGGTGGACCAGCCAACCATAAACAGACAAAAAGGCTGTCGATTTTCAAAACATATACACAATTTATTCAACTACTCCCAGTACAAAGCTGTTGCGACTTTGTACTGGGAGTAATTGAATAAATTGTGTATATGTTTTGAAAATCGACAGCCTTTTTGTCTGTTTATGGTTGGCTGGTCCACCACCGCAACCAAAAAACTTTTAAACTTTTTAGCCATTTTTATCCTTCCGGCGCCTCTGTACACCTTTACGCATCTAGAAGTCCACCCTTGGTGGAAGGGTGATCTACCCTACAATTTCCTCTATCCACAGAGAGCGACGTTTTACTCCTGAGTGGGGACAGGCTTGTTTTCCCCACCTGCTTGAACAGTGGTTGCTTCAGAGGCAACCCTGGTTTGTGAGTATAATACTTACATTTCTTAATTCTGTTCAACCTTTTAATACATACTACACTATATTGGGCTCTCGGTCTTCTATCTTTTTATAAGTATGTTTAGTATGTTTGTAAAGATTATTCATCAAATTTAGCTATTGCTCGGTTTATCAGATGGATAATAGTGTTTTATAAGTATTAAGTGTGAAAAACTATATATTATGATTTTGTTGTTAGGCAGTTTATTTGGTGGATAATAATGTTTTACAGAGTGTTCATTAATAAAGGTATATTACGATTTATTTGTTGTCGGCTTTATATGTTGAAAATAATGATTTATGAAAAGTTATTATTTAAAAATTACATTACGATTTAGTTAAAAACTATAAATGAGTATTATTTTATGTGTAAACGTTACTGGTCGCCGGCAAAGTTGGGAAACATAAATTATCACGGATGAAGTTTGAAAACGCACATTATCACGGGCGCCCTTTTTTCCTGTTCGGCGCCCAGCAAACGATATTTAATATGGGAGTCAATGGCGGTGCCTTTTTTGTCCACCTGCCTCATTTGCCCAAATTTCCTATCACCGAGAAAACATAGCTAATCCGAAGGATTTTTTTAACATCTATGGATGACTACCATCAGAGTGCTAAACCATCACCCAGGGCCGGATTTACCATAAGGAACTGTAGGCACGTGCGTACAAGCTCCTGATGATGAAAAAGGAGCTCACCTCTCCCCGAGTGAGCACCTCTCTCCCTCCTTCCCTATGCAGAGTCCTGATGAGAGTGTAAATGAGAGTTTACTCACCCAGCATTCCACTGATGAGATCTCCCTTCAGTCGGGGGTACCTCTAGCTACTTAATACTGAGGGCACTTCTGGCTACCTAATACTAAGGGATACCTGTAGCTACCTACAGTGCTGCCCATAATTATTCGTACCCCTTCCAAATTTTGACTTAAAGTTACTTTTATTCAACCAGCAAGTAATTTTATGATGGAAAATGACATAGATGTCTCCCAAAACATAATAAGATGATGTACAAGAGGCATGATTGTGGGGAAAAACATTTCTCAGCTTTTATTTACAATTGAGCAAAGTGTTAATTCCAAAATTTTTCATACCCTTCTCAATAATCAATAGAAAAGCCTTTATTTGCTATTACAGCAATCAAACGCTTCCTATAATTGCAGACCAGCTTTTTGCATGTCTCCACAGGAATTTCTGCCCAATTATCCTTAGTAGAGATGGCCCGAACCTCCGATTTTCGGTTCGCGAACTGGGTTCGCAAAGTTCCGCAAAAGTTTGGTTCGCGCGAACTTCCGCGAACCGCAATAGACTTCAATGGGGAGGCGAACTTTGAAAACTAGAAACACTTATGCTGGCCAGATAAGTGATGGAAAAGATGTTTCAAGGGGTCTAACATCTGGGTTTTTGCATGGATGAGTGGGATAGATGCCAAAAGTCCTGGTGAAAAATCTGGATTTGACGCAAAGCAGCGTTTTAAGGGCAGAAATCACATTGAATGCTAAATTGCAGGCCTAAAGTGCTTTAAAACATCTTGCATGTGTATACATAAATCAGGGAGTGTAATTAGAGTACTGCTTCACACTGACACACCAAACTCACTGTGTAACGCACCGCAAACAGCTGTTTTTAGTAGTGACGGCCGTACTGGAGTGGTGCGCACCATGATGAGAGTGCAGATGATGGCGGCCCACAGCCCATATAGGCGCCGGGCTGAGGTAGCTGAATGACAGAACAGTGACTATCCAGCTGATCAAATTTGGTCTGTTAACAATGAAGCAACGACCTTATTATCGTCGGTGTCCCCCCCCGACACACTCATATAGCCGTCGGTCATTGCTTCATTGTGATATGCAAGCCCCTTCACCGCGGCAAGGTAATGGTCACAAAGGGACTTGGCACAAGTACATGCCTTTTGTTTTGTTGTTGCAGCTGCAGTGCAGCCAGAAAAATTAGGCAGGCATGTACACGCACCAGAAACATTATTATAG
Source organism: Hyperolius riggenbachi (assembly GCF_040937935.1). NCBI lineage: Eukaryota > Metazoa > Chordata > Amphibia > Anura > Hyperoliidae > Hyperolius > Hyperolius riggenbachi. The sequence continues at coordinate 226,830,108 of NC_090650.1, forward strand.
CGGCCGCTGCTAGCAGCGGCCTTAAAAATTCAGGAATCCACCTGGAGTCCTGGACCCTGTTGGTGGTGGCGGAGAAGGCAGTCAAGCGGCCTGCGGGCAGAGATGCTGTATGGGGAGCGACTTAGTCTTGGGTCAGGCGGTCACACGGCGTGCAGCCAGAGATGCATGCTGTGTGTGGGGACTGACTTAGTCTTCGGGCAGGCCTGACCGTGCTTTGCAGACCAGGCATCCATGATCAGATGGACCCTTGACCTAACGCTGTGAGCCAGAGATGTCACCACTTGCCTTTCAACATCACGGTACAGTTTAGGTATCGCCTTTTTAGAGAAAAAATTGCGGCCTGGTATCTTCCACTGCGGTGTGTGGCTTTGCTTTTGTGTGCTGCTTTTCCTCAGGTGGTCATCCCATTGCAGTTTGTGCTTTGTAATCATGTGCCTTTGTAAGGTAGTTGTGCCTACGCGGGTTTTGGTCTTTCCACGGCTCAATTTTTGGTGGCAGACAGTACAGATAGCATTGCTCTCATCTAAAGCAGACACACAAAAAAATGTCCACACCGCTGAGCCCTGGGGTGATGGCACTTTGGTGGTGGCGGCGGCCGACTGAGTGTTAAGTGGGGTGCCAGAATCAGAGCAGGAGGAGGAAGATATGTCACGCTTCCGTGCGGAAGCTGAGAAAGATGAGGTGTTCTGTGTTAAATAGTCAACTACGTCCTGACAATATTGGGAGTTGATGGCATGTGCCTTCTTCTGAACACTGTACTTTGGTCGAGGGCTGCACGAAATCATGACAGCGCGACCTCGAACAGACCTGCCAGGTGGCCTGCCTCTGCCTTTTGTTTTGTCTATATTGGGGGGGATGAAGTGAAAGCTATGCACGGACTTGACTAATACAATGTGCAGTCACACAGGTGCAGTTAACGCATGCACGGAGTGGTTTATCACACTGCGTGCACTCACATACTGTAGGTAGGTGGGTGCACTGAACACAACAGGTAGGTATATGCAGTGATGGGTATTACAATGTGTACCTGTCACACACAGACAGGTACCGGACAGGCACAGTGACACTGCGTGCGCTCACGTAGGTATGTGGGTGCACTGAACACAACAGGTAGGTATATGCAGTGATGGGTATTACAATGTGCACCTTTCACACACAGACAGGTACCGGACAGGCACTGTGACACTGCGTGCGCTCACGTAGGTAGGTGGGTGTACTGTGAACAACAGGTAGGTATATGCAGTGATGGGTATTATAATGTGCACCTGTCACACACAGACAGGTACCAGACAGGCACAGTGACACTACGTGCGCTCACGTAGGTAGGTGGGTGCACTGTGAACAACAGGTAGGTATATGCAGTGATAAGTATTACAATATGCACCTGTCACACACACAGGTAGTCACTGAATGTGCTGGGCCTGGCAGTGGCACACACAGTAGGAATTAGCAAGGCTGTCTATGCAACACAAGTGTCTGTGACACACACACACACACACACACACACACAAAAAGAAGGTCACAAGAACAAGATTAGCTCTCAAAAGAGCTGTTGAGGGGTGCTTTTTTAGCAATAACAATCAGCAAGGAACAAGCTAAGAAGCCTACAAGAGCCTAACTAAGCTTTCCCTATAGGTCTCTGCACAGCAGCTCTCCCTTCTCTAATTACTGCAGGCACACGAGTGAGTCCAATACCTGACGCTGCCTGTCTTTTATAAGGGGGGAGTGGCTCTAGGAGGGAGTGTAGCCTGATTGGCTACAATGTGCCTGCTGACTGTGATGTAGAGGGTCAAAGTTTACCCTAATGATGCACTATGGGGGCAAATCGAACTTCCGGAAAAGTTTGCGGTTCTCCGCGAACACAAACCACCGAAGTTCGCCGGGAACCGTTCGCCGGCGAACCGTTCGGGCCATCTCTAATCTTTAGCAATGAGCTCCGAATCTTTCAGGCTGGATGGTCTTCTTGCCATCACCCTGATCTTTAGCTCCCTCCACAGATTTTCAATTGGATTCAAGTCAGGACTCTGGATGGGCCACTACAAAACGTTAAATGTCGTTGTCTGCTAACTGTTTCTTCACCACTTTTGCATTGTGCTTTGGGTCATTGTCATGCTAAAATGTCCACTGGTGCCCAAGGCCAAGTTTCTCTGCAGACTGCCTGATGTTGTCATTGAGAATGCTCATGTATTGCTCTTTTTTTCATGGTGCCATTTACTGTGATTAGGTTCCCTGGTCCATTGGCTGAAAAACACCCAAAAAGCATTAGGTTTCCAGGTTTCCACCACCATGTTTGACAGTGGGGATGGTGTTCTCTGGGTTGAAAGGCTTCTCCTTTTTTATGCCAAATGAAGGAAACATCATTGTGACCAAACAATTCAATTTTTTCTTCATCTGACCAGTAGCGTTCCTACCTAAGGGCGCAGGGGGGAGTGCGCACCGGGTGCCAGACAGCCAGGGGGGTGTCGCCACGACCCCCCTACACCTGACTAACGAGGGAAAAGAGCAGCGCTAGGAGGAGGGGTGACAGCAGGGATAGCGGCGGGGAGGGGGGAAATATCCCCCCCTCCCTCACCTGGGTCCCCCTCCTTCTGCCAAAAATGCGGGCAGCGGGCCGGGGGCAGTGGGCAGCGAGCAGGCTGGCGCGGAGAATACTCACGTTACTTCCGCGTATCAGCCTGGAACGCTGCGTCGCCATCACGTGCCTCTTCTGCACCTCCAATCATTGAGAGGCAGAAGGAGGGGACCCAGGTGAGGGAGGGGGGATATTTCCCCCCTCCCTGCCGATATCTCTGCTGTCACCCCTCCTTCTAGCTACGGGGGGGAGCACTATACCACCTAAACTGGGGGCCACTATACTACCTAAACTGGGGGCCACTATTCTACCTAAACAAGGGGCCACTATACTAGCTATACTGGGGGCCACTATACTGGGGGCAGCTAAACGGGGGGCCACTATACTAGCTACACTGGGGGCATCTATGGGGGCCACTATATTACCTATACTGGGGGGGGGGGGCACCATACCAGCTACAATGGAGGCAACTATACTATCTAAACTGTGGGCCACTATACTAGCTATACTGGGGCAACTATGGGGGCCACTATACTAGCTATACTGGAGGGCAGCTGTACGGGGGCCACTATACTAGCTACACTGGGGGCAGCAACACTACCTACATTGGGGACAGCAGCTATGCTGCCTATCCTGGGGGCAACTATACTAGCTATATTGGGGCAACTATACTTCCTTCACTGGGGGCAACTAGCTACCTATACTGGGGGCAACTGCTAGCTACCTATACTGGGGGCAGTGGCGGCACCGGGGGGGGGGGGGGGTGCTTTGGGTGCTGAAGCACCCCTTAAAATTCAGCGTGAACTGACTTTCGGCATCTAATAGATGCCGTATCAGTTCACCGCAGCGGCAGAGCAGGGCTATAGTAAAATGTCAGAAGCCCTGCTCTGGAGACTTTGGGAGTTGCTGGCTGCAGAGGATCGTGGGAGCTGCGCACTGGACGGAGGCCGGAACAGGAGCTCTGCTGCAGGTGAGTAAATGTTTTGGTTTTTTTTGTAATTTATATTAGCAGGGGTAGCGTTTATGTTCTGGCCAGGTCTGCTACACGATTGAAGTGTTTTCTGGACAGGTCTGCCACACGATTGCATGTATTTTCTGGTCAAATCTGCTACATGATTGCATGTATTTTCTGGGCAAATCTGCCGACATGATTGCATGTATTTTCTGGGCAAATCTGCCGACATGATTGAACGTATTCTCTGGGCAAATCTGCAGACATGATTGCATGTATTTTCTGGGCAAATCTGCCGATATGATTGCATGTATTTTCTGGGCAAATCTGCCACATGATTGCATGTATTTTCAGGGCAAATCTGCCGACATGATTGAACGTATTCTCTGGGCAAATCTGCAGACATGATTGCATGTATTTTCTGGGCAAATCTGCCGACATGATTGCATGTATTTTCTGGGCAAATCTGCCGACATGATTGCATGTATTTTCTGGGCAAATCTGCCGACATGATTGCATGTATTTTCTGGGCAAATCTGCCGACATGATTGAACGTATTCTCTGGGCAAATCTGCAGACATGATTGCATGTATTTTCTGGGCAAATCTGCAGACATGATTGAACGTATTCTCTGGGCAAATCTGCAGACATGATTGAACGTATTCTCTGGGCAAATCTGCCGACGTGATTGAACGTATTCTCTGGGCAAATCTGCACACATTACGTGTATTTTCTTGAGAAAACCTGCACAATTATGTGAATTTTCTGGGGAAAGGGTCACCAAAACTTGGGTCCACTGTCTTTGCGTTGCACTTTTAACCACTTGCCGACCGCACGCTTATACCGTGCGGCGGCAAAGTGGCAGCTGCAGGACCAGCGACGCAGTACTGCGTCGCCAGCTGCAGGCTGATTAATCAGGAAGCAGCCGCTCGCGCGAGCGGCTGCTTCCTGTCAAATCACGGCGGGGGGCTCCGTGAATAGCCTGCGGGCCGCCGATGGCGGCTCGCAGGCTAAATGTAAACACAAGCGGAAATAATCCGCTTTGTTTACATTTGTACGGCGCTGCTGCGCAGCAGCGCCGTAAGGCAGATCGGCGATCCCCGGCCAATCAGCGGCCGGGGATCGCCGCCATGTGACAGGGGACGTCCTGTCACTGGCTGCACAGGACGGATAGCGTCCTGTGCAGCCCCGATCTCCGGGGGGGGGGAGCAGGTAGGAGAGGGAGGGGGGAATTTCGCCGCGGAGGGGGGCTTTGAGGTGCCCCCCCCGCCAGCCACACGCAGGCAGAAGAGATCAGACCCCCCCTGCACATCATCCCCATAGGGGGGAAAAAAGGGGGGCAATCTGATCTCTCTGCCTGCACCCTGATCTGTGCTGGGGGCTGTAGAGCCCACCCAGCACAGATCACTAAAAACAGCGCTGGTCCTTAAAGGGGCACTATGGTTAAATAACTGGTTATAATGTCATTTAATATAAAATATGTGCAAGTGTAGCAATGTTTAACACATATATTGTGGCAGAAAAAAAAAGTCTATTTCAATATTACATTACCCTTAGTTACAGATGAGTGGCGTCAGCAGAGGAAATTATCTGACGCCAAATCAGCACATACCATTGTGCAGTAGGAGGCAGCTTATCAGCTGTTTGAGCTGCTGTTTTAATCCCCCCTTTGATGTTTCAAGAGAGGATTCCTCCAACTCCTATAACGGCTCACTCGTGCAGTTTTATTACTCATCTCAGCCGCCGTACGTCTCAGGACTTTGACATACGGCTCTGATGAAAAAATGCTCCACGGACACATTGTTGTCCGTTGCTGTGGAGACCAGCTCTCTGAGATGTATCTGTGTCCTGCATTCTTTTCATCAGAGCCGTATGTCAAAGTCCTGAGACGTACGGCGGCTGAGATGAGTAATAAAACTGCACGAGTGAGCCGTTATAGGAGTTGGAGGAATCCTCTCTTGAAACATCAAAGGGGGGATTAAAACAGCAGCTCAAACAGCTGATAAGCTGCCTCCTACTGCACAATGGTATGTGCTGATTTGGCGTCAGATAATTTCCTCTGCTGACGCCACTCATCTGTAACTAGGGTAATGTAATATTGAAATAGACTTTTTTTCTGCCACAATATATGTGTTAAACATTGCTACACTTGCACATATTTTATATTAAATGACATTATAACCAGTTATTTAACCATAGTGCCCCTTTAAGGGGGGGTAAAGGGTGGGTCATCAAGTGGTTAAAGGGAACCCGAGGTGAGAATAATATTGAGGCTGCCATATTTATCTCCTTTTAAGCAATACCAGTTGCCTGGCTGCCGTGCTGGTCCTCTGCCTCTAATTCTTTCAACCACAGACCCTGAACAAGCATGCTTGTTTCTGGTGTGATTCAGTTCACTACTGCAGCCAAATAGATCAGCAGGGCAACTAGTATTGTTTAAAAGGAAATAAATATGGCAGCCTCCATATCACTCTCACCCGGGTTCGCGGCAAATTACAGTTAGCTCCGCCCTCATCCGGTCATGGCCACGCCCATTTTTGCTGCATGTTATAGCGCCACCCATTTTTTGGCCCTTTACTTTTATTTTGGGGGGGGGGGGGTGTCTTATAATAGCCAGCACCGGGTGTCAAATGCCCTAGGTACGCCACTGCATCTGACCATAACACAGAAGATCAGAAGTCTTATTCTTTGTCCAGATGAGCATTTGCAAAGGCCAAGTGAGCTTTTGTGTGCCTTATCTGGAGAAGTGGCATTCTCCTTGGTCTGCATCAGTGGAACCCAGCAGTGTGCAGTGCCCGTTGGATTGTTTGCCTTGAGACATTGCCACCAGCAGAGCCTATATTCACCAGGATGGCCTTCGTGGTGATCCCTGGATTCTTTTTCACTTCTCTCACTAACCTCCTGGCTAGCACACGTGTCACTTTTGGCTTCTGACCACATTCCCTGAGATTTTCCACAGTGCGGAACATCTTGTATTTTTTAATAATACTTTGCGCTGTAGCCACTGGAACTTGAAAACATTTAGAAATGGCCTTTTAGCCTTTTCCACGTGAGCAGCCACAATGCGCAGCCGCAGGTCCTCACTCCACTCTTTTGTCTCTTTTGTCTAAGACATGACTGTCCACAAACTAACTGCAGAGAGCTGCTGTTTTTCACCTGTTGAGTTGATTGAAACAGCTGTTTCCAATTCATCAGGGTAATTAGGATGCTTTAGAACAGCTTGGACTATCTGGAATGATATAGAACTTTGGATTTTCCCACAGACTATGACAGTTTGTGGAGGGTATGAATAATTTTGAACTGGACACTTTTTGCTCAAATGTAAATAAAAGCTGAGAAATGTTGTTTTTTTTCCACAATAATGCCTCTTGTACATCGTCTTATTATCTTTTGGGAATATTAGGGCAGCCCTACACTTTTTTTCTCCTTTTTTTGTGTTTTGTTTTTAACAATTACTTATGAAACACTCTTGTATTATTTTAAAGGAATAGGACTCTTCTACACCGTAGTGCTTAGAAGAAGTTGGGATTAATGGTAAAGTGGCAGGGAAATGTAGTGGAATCTTTAAGCCCACTTTATAGGACAACTGAAGCAAGAAGGATATGGAGGCTGCCATATTTATTTTCTTTTAAGCGATTGCCTGGCTATCCTGCTGATCCTCTGCCTCTAATACCTGCTGATCCTCTGCCTCTAATACTTTTAGCCATAGACTCTGAAAAAACATGCAGCAGATCAGGTGTTTCTGACATTATTGTCAGATCTGACATGATTAGCCACATGCTTGTTTCTGGTGTTATTTAGACACTACTGCATTTAAATAGATCAGCAGGGTTGCCAAGCAACTGGTAATGTTTAAAATGAAATAAACATGGCAGCCTCCATATTCTTCTCACTTCAGTTGCCCTTTAACAATCATGAAGCCTCCAGATATCTGGTGCTTCCCAATAGAATGAGTATGGGGGTACATAAAAGTACACGTCCCCAGAAGAAAGTAAATGAAACTTCAAATACCTTGGAGGAAAAAAAATCATTAAATGAAAATGCTTCAACATAGGAATTTTTATATGCCAAATGCTGCAGTCCTAGACTATATGTATTGTTTCCACAACATTTTTACAAAGCCCCCATCGGCGCACCACCATCATTAAACTAACTCCCTGCTGCTGGGAATTAAGTAATGCCCAATACCATGTCCTGTGAATGGCATCACCAAATATGGCTGCTAGGATTTCCCACCACCATCATGGATAATGCCGGGGTATAAGATACCGAAACTGCTTGAATATGTTCTGTACCAGGATGACCCCAAGCAAAATGCATAGAGCACACTTTCTAAAAATAAAGGACTGATTTGGGCATATGCAATTCACTTTTTCTCCTAAGTTTTCTTCAAGGTGATATTTTCACCCCTTATCAATAAAATGCCTTTTAAGCCACCAGCAAACAGGAAAATACTCTGAATAATCTTGACAGTTCTTTTTCACCTTCTTTTTGATACCTTTTTTTCATTAGCAGAATGCTGAAAAGTTATTTTAAACAGAAAATGAAAATGTATTTGACTTGGAGAAAGCAAAGGAGAAAAAGTGAATTGCATAGGACCCATTGGCCCATATGCAATTCTTTTTTTCACCTGAGTTATCTCCTAGGAGATATTTTTTTATCTTCTGTTTTAAATAACATTCCAGCGCTCTGCAATTGAAAAACTACTCAAAAGTAGGTAAAAAAGTACTATCAAAATTGTTTTGAGTATTTTCATGCTTACTGGTGGTTTAAAAAGCATTTTATTGACAAGTTTGAAAATATCACTAAGGAGAAAAGGTAAATTGCATATGGGCCATTGGCTCTTACTGAGCTCTTACTGAATTTCTAATGATGAGTATAGCTTCAGTAACCCAATCTCAGTAAAGAACTAGTACAGCAATCCAGCTGAAATCAAACAGCTTGCTATGACATGTAATTGCTGAAGTCTGCAGTTATTCTCCACAAACTGCTGCAGACAAATTCCATGCTGTGCTGACTGGTTCCGACTACTCCTTAGATTAGAGATTAAAGGGACATACTCTAGATTGATTTCATTTATTTATGTGTATCAGTGTCAAATGTAGAAAGCTAAGTTTTCCCTCCTCTCCACTGGCCCTCACAATAATGTGTTCTGACACATCAGGCTGAAGGAGGGAATTCTAGCGCAAGTCTTGCATCTTGCAGTATCCCCATGAAGCTACTCCCTTGGCATTTGCATTCAGCAGTTTTGGAAAGCCATTAACCGGTAAAAGATCACTATTTCAAGGTAAAAAAAAAGGTGTAAAGTATGCATTACAGTGGCGTAGCTAAGGAGCTGTGGGCCCCGATGCAAGTTTTACATGGGGCCCCCCAAGTACTCTATACATAACAATTGATACGGCCTGCCAATGGCAACTACAGTGTCAGAGGTGCAAGAAGAGGCTGTGAAACTGTTAGTGATTACTACTATTCACAGCATCTATAGAAATGATTATTATGAGCACAGGACCAATAGAGAGGTAATAATGTAGATGAGGGAGAGCCCTTCGGAGCCCCTCTGGCCCAAGGGCCCCGATGCGGCCGCTACCTCTGCACCCCCTATTGCTACGCCCCTGATGCATTACTTTCACAAAGTTCAAACCAAAAGTCACATGGGTATCTGAAGTATGGAGTAGTAACCTTATTTTGCCATATTGTACATAGTTAAATTGAGCCATGTATCCAACTCCGCAGTAGTCATAACACCCTTAGACCTGAAGATACACAGCACCATGGTCCATTGTCACTTTAGTACACCATAGTATTACACCATCCTGTGTTTGTTCTCATATATAAATCTTGTTACTGTCATAAAGTTCAAAAGTGGGTTCAATTGGCCTCATTTCTCACCCTCACTTAGCCTTATTTTCCACCTAAGAAGTGGTTTATAGGGTGATTCTTGTCCACTACGACCATTACTAGATGCCTTCTTTAGAAAAACATCCAGATATTGTGATATTTACAAGACAAAAAAAGAGAAATGCCAGCTCCTGTAAATCCGAATACGGTACAGAGTTCAGTATTCTTCTGAAGGGTTTTGCAATGTGCTATGATTGCCTGGCCATTAGAACAAATAAAAATAAAAAGTACTTACCTTATGAAGGGAATATCTAAGAAGAGATGCAGTTGACCATTTGTGAAACAAAAATGTAATCACTTCAAATATATAACTGTTTGCAAAGGATTAAAAAAGGGATGGGCAGACAGAAATGTATACATATTAATATGCTAAATGTTTTTTTTCCTGAATTCAATATCTGCCTCATTTTACAGTGGTTAGCAAAAGTATTCGGCCCCCTTGAAGTTTTCCACATTTTGTCACATTACTGCCACAAACATGATTCAATTTAATCGGAATTCCACGTGAAAGACCAATACAAAGTGGTGTACACGTGAGAAGTGGAAAGAAAATCATACATTATTCCAAACATTTTTTACAAATAAATAACTGCAAAGTGGGGTGTGAAATTATTCAGCCCTGAGTCAATACTTTGTAGAACCACCTTTTGCTGCAATTACAGCTGCCAGTCTTTTAGGGCAGGGCTTTTCAATCTTTCCACTAATTGTACCACTTTTATCGCCTGAAAATGTTCAAGTACCTCCAGTGTGCCTGCACAGTAGATTGGGTGCAATCGGGCTTGGCTGTTTCTGCTGGAGCCTGGACGGAGAGCAGCTACTGTGCAAGCGCACACCGATGAGGAGAACTATGGGGCTCCCAGCGCTGGATCCCATCTGCTGAGGAGGAAGGGGGAAACCTCTTTAGGATACAAAGGCCTCCCCTTCCCTGAGGTAAGTACCCCCGGGGCACTTTTTTCTTGCAAGGTACACTTTAGGAAAAGAGGGCATATGGGAGGGGAAAAGTAGGAGGCATTGGTGGGGAAAAAAACTACTAGATTGCTAGCCTACATATTGTCAGTATTGGCAATCTAGAGGTAGATTGCCAATATAGGTAGCCATACAAGTTCCACCTCCCCCCCCCCCCCCGCGCTTAATTATAGGTAGCCTTTGCGGAGGCAGGACAGAACCAGGACAAGTGGTAGGTGGACAAAAAAGTGGCAGGCAAATCTGGTGTGTACCACCTGGCCGACAGCAAAGTACCACCGGGGGAAAGCGTACCACAGGTGCAAAGCCCTTGTCTAGAGAGATTAGCCTGTCTAATTAGGCCTTATCAACAAGTAAACAGCAAGTGTAAATTAGGGCTGTCAGGTGTGCCACTCTATGCCATAGTTTGGTCTAACATATAACACAGGAAGTTAACCCTTTTGTGTTCCTAGGACACCAGAAAGTAAACACTGCAGGGTTTTAGTAAGATTTCTGTAAGTTGTAACAAAGAAATGTTTTTTTTTAAAGTTATGATGCTGTTGCTTATCTCCTTAGAGCAGAGAGGAAGCTCTCAGTTTAGGTTAGCTTCAAAAACTGACAGAACCAACAGGTTTTGGATTAGTCCATCTCCCCACGATGGAGTCTCAGGGTTTCCCTTTGTTTTCAAAAGCATTTGCTGAACGGTCATTGTTAAAGGAAAACTTAAGTCAGAAAAAAAAAATGACATTTACTCACCCGGGGCATCCCTCAGCCCCCCGAAGCTGGATGGTGCCCTCGCAGCCCCGCTCCGATCGTCCTGTCCCCGCCGGCTGCTACTTACGGGTTCGGCGACAGCCGCCGACAGGCTGGGAACGCGGCTGATTTTCCGCGTTCCCAGCTGCTATATCACCCTCTATGCTGCTATAGCGTATATATATATATATATATATATGTATATATATATATATATATACGCTATAGCAGCATAGAACGCTATAGCAGCATATAGCAGCATATATATATATATATATATATATATATATATACGCTATAGCAGCATAGAGGGTGATATAGCAGCTGGGAACGCGGAAAATCAGCCGCGTTCCCAGCCTGTCGGCGGCTGTCGCCGAACCCGGAAGTAGCCGCCGGCGGGGACAGGACGATATATATACGCTATAGCAGCATAGAGGGTGATATAGCAGCTGGGAACGCGGAAAATCAGCCGCGTTCCCAGCCTGTCGGCGGCTGTCGCCGAACCTGGAAGTAGCCGCCGGCGGGGACAGGACGATCGGAGCGGGGCTGCGAGGGCACCATCCAGCTTCGGGGAGCTGAGGGATGCCCCGGGTGAGTAAATGTCATTTTTTTTTTCTGACTTAAGTTTTCCTTTAAGTCTGACTGCCAAACTAGTGTGCGAGTAGGGATGCTGGCTGGTCCTATTTTGGCAGTTAGACTTAGCAACTGCCATTTAGGAAATTATTTTAAAAAACAAAAAAAACCCTTTGTATCCCCAATGAGGAACTCGACTAGTCCAAAACATGGTTCTGAAAGATTATAACTGCTTACTTTTTCACTGTAATGGTCCTTTAAAATGGTAATTTGATAACAACCGTGAAGGTCAGGATGTACTGCTGCATTGCTGAGCTTATTTCAGTAATATCTCAGACTCTCATGTGCTGTGCTGTGTTCTGACAATGAGCTGCTGCGTGCATTTCTGTGCCAACACAGTGCTGTCTAGTTTACCCTAATGATGCACTATGGGGGCAAATCGAACTTCCGGAAAAGTTTGCGGTTCTCCGCGAACACAAACCACCGAAGTTCGCCGGGAACCGTTCGCCGGCGAACCGTTCGGGCCATCTCTAATCTTTAGCAATGAGCTCCGAATCTTTCAGGCTGGATGGTCTTCTTGCCATCACCCTGATCTTTAGCTCCCTCCACAGATTTTCAATTGGATTCAAGTCAGGACTCTGGCTGGGCCACTACAAACCGTTAAATGTCGTTGTCTGCTAACTGTTTCTTCACCACTTTTGCATTGTGCTTTGGGTCATTGTCATGCTAAAATGTCCACTGGTGCCCAAGGCCAAGTTTCTCTGCAGACTGCCTGATGTTGTCATTGAGAATGCTCATGTATTGCTCTTTTTTTCATGGTGCCATTTACTGTGATTAGGTTCCCTGGTCCATTGGCTGAAAAACACCCAAAAAGCATTAGGTTTCCAGGTTTCCACCACCATGTTTGACAGTGGGGATGGTGTTCTCTGGGTTGAAAGGCTTCTCCTTTTTTATGCCAAATGAAGGAAATATCATTGTGACCAAACAATTCCATTTTTTCTTCATCTGACCAGTAGCGTTCCTACCTAAGGGCGCAGGGGGGAGTGGCGCACCGGGTGCCAGACAGCCAGGGGGGTGTCGCCACGACCCCCCTACACCTAACTAACGAGGGAAAAGAGCAGCGCTAGGAGGAGGGGTGACAGCAGGGATAGCGGCGGGGAGGGGGGAAATATCCCCCCCTCCCTCACCTGGGTCCCCCTCCTTCTGCCAAAAATGCGGGCAGCGGGCCGGGGGCAGTGGGCAGCGAGCAGGCTGGCGCGGAGACTACTCACGTTACTTCCGCGTATCAGCCTGGAACGCTGCGTCGCCATCACGTGCCTCTTCTGCACCTCCAATCATTGAGAGGCAGAAGGAGGGGACCCAGGTGAGGGAGGGGGGGTATTTCCCCCCTCCCTGCCGATATCCCTGCTGTCACCCCTCCTTCTAGCTACGGGGGGGGGGAGCACTATACCACCTAAACTGGGGGCCACTATACTACCTAAACTGGGGGCCACTATTCTACCTAAACAAGGGGCCACTATACTAGCTATTCTGGGGGCCACTATACTGGGGGCAGCTAAACGGGGGGCCACTATACTAGCTACACTGGGGGCATCTATGGGGGCCACTATATTACCTATACTGGGGGGGAGGCACCATACCAGCTACAATGGAGGCAACTATACTATCTAAACTGTGGGCCACTATACTAGCTATACTGGGGCAACTATGGGGGCCACTATACTAGCTATACTGGAGGGCAGCTGTACGGGGGCCACTATACTAGCTACACTGGGGGCAGCAACACTACCTACATTGGGGACAGCAGCTATGCTGCCTATCCTGGGGGCAACTATACTAGCTATATTGGGGCAACTATACTTCCTTCACTGGGGGCAACTAGCTACCTATACTGGGGGCAACTGCTAGCTACCTATACTGGGGGCAGTGGCGGCACCGGGGGGGGGGGTGCTTTGGGTGCTGAAGCACCCCTTAAAATTCAGCGTGAACTGACTTTCGGCATCTAATAGATGCCGTATCAGTTCACCGCAGCGGCAGAGCAGGGCTATAGTAAAATGTCCGAAGCCCTGCTCTGGAGACTTTGGGAGTTGCTGGCTGCAGAGGATCGTGGGAGCTGTGCACTGGACGGAGGCCGGAACAGGAGCTCTGCTGCAGGTGAGTAAATGTTTTTTTTTTTTGTAATTTATATTAGCAGCCAGGGGTAGCGTTTATGTTCTGGCCAGGTCTGCTACACGATTGAAGTGTTTTCTGGACAGGTCTGCCACACGATTGCATGTATTTTCTGGTCAAATCTGCTACATGATTGCATGTATTTTCTGGGCAAATCTGCCGACATGATTGAACGTATTCTCTGGGCAAATCTGCAGACATGATTGCATGTATTTTCTGGGCAAATCTGCCGATATGATTGCATGTATTTTCTGGGCAAATCTGCCACATGATTGCATGTATTTTCAGGGCAAATCTGCCGACATGATTGAACGTATTCTCTAGGCAAATCTGCAGACATGATTGCATGTATTTTCTGGGCAAATCTGCCGACATGATTGCATGTATTTTCTGGGCAAATCTGCCGACATGATTGCATGTATTTTCTGGGCAAATCTGCCGACATGATTGCATGTATTTTCTGGGCAAATCTGCCGACATGATAGAACGTATTCTCTGGGCAAATCTGCAGACATGATTGCATGTATTTTCTGGGCAAATCTGCAGACATGATTGAACGTATTCTCTGGGCAAATCTGCAGACATGATTGAACGTATTCTCTGGGCAAATCTGCCGACGTGATTGAACGTATTCTCTGGGCAAATCTGCACACATTACGTGTATTTTCTTGAGAAAACCTGCACAATTATGTGAATTTTCTGGGGAAAGGGTCACCAAAACTTGGGTCCACTGTCTTTGCGTTGCACTTTTAACCACTTGCCGACCGCACGCTTATACCGTGCGTCGGCAAAGTGGCAGCTGCAGGACCAGCGACGCAGTACTGCGTCGCCAGCTGCAGGCTGATTAATCAGGAAGCAGCCGCTCGCGCGAGCGGCTGCTTCCTGTCAAATCACGGCGGGGGGCTCCGTGAATAGCCTGCGGGCCGCCGATGGCGGCTCGCAGGCTAAATGTAAACACAAGCGGAAATAATCCGCTTTGTTTACATTTGTACGGCGCTGCTGCGCAGCAGCGCCGTAAGGCAGATCGGCGATCCCCGGCCAATCAGCGGCCGGGGATCGCCGCCATGTGACAGGGGACGTCCTGTCACTGGCTGCACAGGACGGATAGCGTCCTGTGCAGCCCCGATCTCCGGGGGGGGGGGGGGGGGAGCAGGTAGGAGAGGGAGGGGGGAATTTCGCCGCGGAGGGGGGCTTTGAGGTGCCCCCCCCGCCAGCCACACGCAGGCAGAAGAGATCAGACCCCCCCTGCACATCATCCCCATAGGGGGGAAAAAAGGGGGGCAATCTGATCTCTCTGCCTGCACCCTGATCTGTGCTGGGGGCTGTAGAGCCCACCCAGCACAGATCACTAAAAACAGCGCTGGTCCTTAAAGGGGCACTATGGTTAAATAACTGGTTATAATGTCATTTAATATAAAATATGTGCAAGTGTAGCAATGTTTAACACATATATTGTGGCAGAAAAAAAAAGTCTATTTCAATATTACATTACCCTTAGTTACAGATGAGTGGCGTCAGCAGAGGAAATTATCTGACGCCAAATCAGCACATACCATTGTGCAGTAGGAGGCAGCTTATCAGCTGTTTGAGCTGCTGTTTTAATCCCCCCTTCGATGTTTCAAGAGAGGATTCCTCCAACTCCTATAACGGCTCACTCGTGCAGTTTTATTACTCATCTCAGCCGCCGTACGTCTCAGGACTTTGACATACGGCTCTGATGAAAAAATGCTCCACGGACACATTGTTGTCCGTTGCTGTGGAGACCAGCTCTCTGAGATGTATCTGTGTCCTGCATTCTTTTCATCAGAGCCGTATGTCAAAGTCCTGAGACGTACGGCGGCTGAGATGAGTAATAAAACTGCACGAGTGAGCCGTTATAGGAGTTGGAGGAATCCTCTCTTGAAACATCAAAGGGGGGATTAAAACAGCAGCTCAAACAGCTGATAAGCTGCCTCCTACTGCACAATGGTATGTGCTGATTTGGCGTCAGATAATTTCCTCTGCTGACACCACTCATCTGTAACTAGGGTAATGTAATATTGAAATAGACTTTTTTTCTGCCACAATATATGTGTTAAACATTGCTACACTTGCACATATTTTATATTAAATGACATTATAACCAGTTATTTAACCATAGTGCCCCTTTAAGGGGGGGTAAAGGGTGGGTCATCAAGTGGTTAAAGGGAACCCGAGGTGAGAATAATATTGAGGCTGCCATATTTATCTCCTTTTAAGCAATACCAGTTGCCTGGCTGCCGTGCTGGTCCTCTGCCTCTAATTCTTTCAACCACAGACCCTGAACAAGCATGCTTGTTTCTGGTGTGATTCAGTTCACTACTGCAGCCAAATAGATCAGCAGGGCAACTAGTATTGTTTAAAAGGAAATAAATATGGCAGCCTCCATATCACTCTCACCCGGGTTCGCGGCAAATTACAGTTAGCTCCGCCCTCATCCGGTCATGGCCACGCCCATTTTTGCTGCATGTTATAGCGCCACCCATTTTTTGGCCCTTTACTTTTTTTTTGGGGGGGGGGGGGGTGTCTTATAATAGCCAGCACCGGGTGTCAAATGCCCTAGGTACGCCACTGCATCTGACCATAACACAGAAGATCAGAAGTCTTATTCTTTGTCCAGATGAGCATTTGCAAAGGCCAAGTGAGCTTTTGTGTGCCTTATCTGGAGAAGTGGCATTCTCCTTGGTCTGCATCAGTGGAACCCAGCAGTGTGCAGTGCCCGTTGGATTGTTTGCCTTGAGACATTGCCACCAGCAGAGCCTATATTCACCAGGATGGCCTTCGTGGTGATCCCTGGATTCTTTTTCACTTCTCTCACTAACCTCCTGGCTAGCACACGTGTCACTTTTGGCTTCTGACCACATTCCCTGAGATTTTCCACAGTGCGGAACATCTTGTATTTTTTAATAATACTTTGCGCTGTAGCCACTGGAACTTGAAAACATTTAGAAATGGCCTTTTAGCCTTTTCCACGTGAGCAGCCACAATGCGCAGCCGCAGGTCCTCACTCCACTCTTTTGTCTCTTTTGTCTAAGACATGACTGTCCACAAACTAACTGCAGAGAGCTGCTGTTTTTCACCTGTTGAGTTGATTGAAACAGCTGTTTCCAATTCATCAGGGTAATTAGGATGCTTTAGAACAGCTTGGACTATCTGGAATGATATAGAACTTTGGATTTTCCCACAGACTATGACAGTTTGTGGAGGGTATGAATAATTTTGAACTGGACACTTTTTGCTCAAATGTAAATAAAAGCTGAGAAATGTTTTTTTTTTTTCCACAATAATGCCTCTTGTACATCGTCTTATTATCTTTTGGGAATATTAGGGCAGCCCTACACTTTTTTTCTCCTTTTTTGTGTTTTTTTTTAACAATTACTTATGAAACACTCTTGTATTATTTTAAAGGAATAGGACTCTTCTACACCGTAGTGCTTAGAAGAAGTTGGGATTAATGGTAAAGTGGCAGGGAAATGTAGTGGAATCTTTAAGCCCACTTTATAGGACAACTGAAGCAAGAAGGATATGGAGGCTGCCATATTTATTTTCTTTTAAGCGATTGCCTGGCTATCCTGCTGATCCTCTGCCTCTAATACCTGCTGATCCTCTGCCTCTAATACTTTTAGCCATAGACTCTGAAAAAACATGCAGCAGATCAGGTGTTTCTGACATTATTGTCAGATCTGACATGATTAGCCACATGCTTGTTTCTGGTGTTATTTAGACACTACTGCATTTAAATAGATCAGCAGGGTTGCCAAGCAACTGGTAATGTTTAAAATGAAATAAACATGTCAGCCTCCATATTCTTCTCACTTCAGTTGCCCTTTAATAATCATGAAGCCTCCAGATATCTGGTGCTTCCCAATAGAATGAGTATGGGGGTACATAACAGTACACATCCCCAGAAGAAAGTAAATGAAACTTCAAATACCTTGGAGGAAAAAAAATCATTAAATGAAAATGCTTCAACATAGGAATTTTTATATGCCAAATGCTGCAGTCCTAGACTATATGTATTGTTTCCACAACATTTTTACAAAGCCCCCATCGGCGCACCACCATCATTAAACTAACTCCCTGCTGCTGGGAATTGAGTAATGCCCAATACCATGTCCTGTGAATGGCATCACCAAATATGGCTGCTAGGATTTCCCACCACCATCATGGATAATGCCGGGGTATAAGATACCGAAACTGCTTGAATATGTTCTGTACCAGGATGACCCCAAGCAAAATGCATAGAGCACACTTTCTAAAAATAAAGGACTGATTTGGGCATATGCAATTCACTTTTTCTCCTAAGTTTTCTTCAAGGTGATATTTTCACCCCTTATCAATAAAATGCCTTTTAAGCCACCAGCAAACAGGACAATACTCTGAATAATCTTGACAGTTCTTTTTCACCTTCTTTTTGATACCTTTTTTTCATTAGCAGAATGCTGAAAAGTTATTTTAAACAGAAAATGAAAATGTATTTGCCTTGGAGAAAGCAAAGGAGAAAAAGTGAATTGCATAGGACCCATTGGCCCATATGCAATTCTTTTTTTCACCTGAGTTATCTCCTAGGAGATATTTTTTTATCTTCTGTTTAAAATAACATTCCAGCGCTCTGCAATTGAAAAACTACTCAAAAGTAGGTAAAAAAGTACTATCAAAATTGTTTTGAGTATTTTCATGCTTACTGGTGGTTTAAAAAGCATTTTATTGACAAGTTTGAAAATATCACTAAGGAGAAAAAGTGAATTGCATATGGGCCATTGGCTCTTACTGAATTTCTAATGATGAGTATAGCTTCAGTAACCCAATCTCAGTAAAGAACTAGTACAGCAATCCAGCTGAAATCAAACAGCTTGCTATGACATGTAATTGCTGAAGTCTGCAGTTACTCTCCACAAACTGCTGCAGACAAATTCCATGCTGTGCTGACTGATTCCGACTACTCCTTAGATTAGAGATTAAAGGGACATACTCTAGATTGATTTCATTTATTTATGTGTATCAGTGTCAAATGTAGAAAGCTAAGTTTTCCCTCCTCTCCACTGGCCCTCACAATAATGTGTTCTGACACATCAGGCTGAAGGAGGGAATTCTAGCGCAAGTCTTGCATCTTGCAGTATCCCCATGAAGCTACTCCCTTGGCATTTGCATTCAGCAGTTTTGGAAAGCCATTAACCGGTAAAAGATTACTATTTCAAGGTAAAAAAAAAGGTGTAAAGTATGCATTACTTTCACAAAGTTCAAACCAAAAGTCACATGGGTATCTGAAGTATGGAGTAGTAACCTTATTTTGCAATATTGTACATAGTTAAATTGAGCCATGTATCCAACTCCGCAGTAGTCATAACACCCTTAGACCTGAAGATACACAGCACCATGGTCCATTGTCACTTTAGTACACCATAGTATTACATCATCCTGTGTTTGTTCTCATATATAAATCTTGTTACTGTCATAAAGTTCAAAAGTGGGTTCAATTGGCCTCATTTCTCACCCTGACTTAGCCTTATTTTCCACCTAAGAAGTGGTTTATAGGGCGATTCTCGTCCACTACCACCATTACTAGATGCCTTCTTTAGAAAAAGATCCAGATATTGTGATATTTACAAGAAATAAAAAAAAGAGAAATGCCAGCTCCTGTAAATCCGAATACGGTACAGAGTTCAGTATTCTTCTGAAGGGTTTTGCAATGTGCTATGATTGCCTGGCCATTAGAACAAATAAAAATTAAAAGTACTTACCTTATGAAGGGAATATCTAAGAAGAGATGCAGTTGACCATTTGTGAAACAAAAATGTAATCACTTCAAATATATAACTGTTTGCAGAGGATTAAAAAAGGGATGGGCAGACAGAAATGTATACATATTAATATGCTAAATGTTTTTTTTCCTGAATTCAATATCTGCCTCATTTTACAGTGGTTAGCAAAAGTATTCGGCCCCCTTGAAGTTTTCCACATTTTGTCACATTACTGCCACAAACATGAATCAATTTAATCAGAATTCCACGTGAAAGACCAATACAAAGTGGTGTACACGTGAGAAGTGGAAAGAAAATCATACATCATTCCAAACATTTTTTACAAATAAATAACTGCAAAGTGGGGTGTGAAATTATTCAGCCCCCTGAGTCAATACTTTGTAGAACCACCTTTTGCTGCAATTATAGCTGCCAGTCTTTTAGGGCAGGGCTTTTCAATCTTTCCACTAATTGTACCACTTTTATCGCCTGAAAATTTTCAAGTACCACCAGTGTGCCTGCACAGTAGATTGGGTGCAATCGGGCTTGGCTGTTTCTGCTGGAGCCTGGACGGAGAGCAGCTACTGTGCATGCGCACACACCGATGAGGAGAACTATGGGGCTCCCAGCACTGGATCCCATCTGCTGAGGAGGAAGGGGGAAACCTCTTTAGGATACAAAGGCCTCCCCTTCCCTGAGGTAAGTACCCCCGGCGCACTTTTTTCTTGCAAGGTACACTTTAGGAAAAGAGGGCATATGGGAGGGGTAAAGTAGGAGGCATTGGTGGGGAAAAAAACTACTAGATTGCTAGCCTACATATTGTCAGTATTGGCAATCTAGAGGTAGATTGCCAATATAGGTAGCCATACAAGTTCCACCTCCCCCCCCCCCCCCGCGCTTAATTATAGGTAGCCTTTGCGGTGGCAGGACAGAACCAGGACAAGTGGTAGGTGGACAAAAAAGTGGCAGGCAAATCTGGTGTGTACCACCTGGCCGACAGCAAAGTACCACCGGGGGAAAGCGTACCACAGGTGCATAGCCCTTGTCTAGAGAGATTAGCCTGTCTAATTAGGCCTTATCAACAAGTAAACAGCAAGTGTAAATTAGGGCTGTCAGGTGTGCCACTCTATGCCATAGTTTGGTCTAACATATAACACAGGAAGTTAACCCTTTTGTGTTCCTAGGACACCAGAAAGTAAACACTGCAGGGTTTTAGTAAGATTTCTGTAAGTTGTAACAAAGAAATGTTTTTTTTTAAAGTTATGATGCTGTTGCTTATCTCCTTAGAGCAGAGAGGAAGCTCTCAGTTTAGGTTAGCTTCAAAAACTGACAGAACCAACAGGTTTTGGATTAGTCCATCTCCCCACGATGGAGTCTCAGGGTTTCCCTTTGTTTTCAAAAGCATTTGCTGAACGGTCATTGTTAAAGGAAAACTTAAGTCAGAAAAAAAAATGACATTTACTCACCCGGGGCATCCCTCAGCCCCCCGAAGCTGGATGGTGCCCTCGCAGCCCCGCTCCGATCGTCCTGTCCCCGCCGGCGGCTACTTCCGGGTTCGGCGACAGCCGCCGACAGGCTGGGAACGCGGCTGATTTTCCGCGTTCCCAGCTGCTATATCACCCTCTATGCTGCTATAGCGTATATATATATATATATATATATATATATATATATATATATATATATATATATATATATATATATATATATACGCTATAGCAGCATAGAACGCTATAGCAGCATATAGCAGCATATCGCAGCATATATATATATATATATATATATATACGCTATAGCAGCATAGAGGGTGATATAGCAGCTGGGAACGCGGAAAATCAGCCGCGTTCCCAGCCTGTCGGCGGCTGTCGCTGAACCCGGAAGTAGCCGCCGGCGGGGACAGGACGATCGGAGCGGGGCTGCGAGGGCACCATCCAGCTTCGGGGGGCTGAGGGATGCCCCGGGTGAGTAAATGTCATTTTTTTTTTCTGACTTAAGTTTTCCTTTAAGTCTGACTGCCAAACTAGTATGCGAGTAGGGATGCTGGCTGGTCCTATTTTGGCAGTTAGACTTAGCAACTGCCATTTAGGAAATTATTTTAAAAAACAAAGAAAACCCTTTGCATCCCCAATGAGGAACTCGACTAGTCCAAAACATGGTTCTGAAAGATCATAACTGCTTACTTTTTCACTGTAATGGTCCTTTAAAATGGTAATTTGATAACAACCGTGAAAGTCAGGATGTACTGCTGCATTGCTGAGCTTATTTCAGTAATATCTCAGACTCTCATGTGCTGTGCTGTGTTCTGACAATGAGCTGCTGCGTGCATTTCTGTGCCAACACAGTGCTGTCTCATTTCAATTAATATTGCCATGCAGAGCAAAACACGCGCCATACATTTTTGTAAAGAGAAGTAAATGGTTGGCACTCCAAAAAATTGGTACAGAAAGATCTGTAATTCATTCTGTAATTAAGATAATCCAAAATTCCAAAGCAACAAAGTACCTCTTTATCAAGAAAAAACAGTGCAAGTTAATCTGAAAAACAACTCCGCAACAATAAATCACCATAATGGACAATACATAAATACATTTGAAGTAGCCCAAGAAAAAGAGGGTCACCATTGTGGAAGAACACAAGTACCAAGCACTAAGGTAAGAGAATGTGTGGACAAGTTTCAAAGGTGGCTAAAAGTGCTAGCCTGGAAAGAGAACCACTATGAAAGTTGAAGCCAATAAATGGGTCATTAGAGTGGGAGCAAGATAGGAAGATAAAACACCAACATAGGCTTTTTCCTTCCACTCCCTCTCTACAGTTATCCATATAATAATTCCTTTCTTTGTATAGCGCTTCTCTCCTGTTGGACTCAAAGCGCTTGTGAGGCAGCCACTAGAGCGCACTCAGTAGGCAGTAGCAGTGTTAAGGAGTCTTGCCCAAAGAACTCCTTACGGAATAGGTGCTGGCTTACTGAATAGGAAGAGCCAAGATCTGAACCCAGGACTCCTACGTCAGAGGCAGAGCCCTTAACCAGCCACTATATCTGACACCTGTCACTGTTAGAGATAGCCAGTTTTAAATTGTGCAAATTGTGATGCAAATGTAGCCCCCAAAACACAAAATGAGGTGGCAAATCAACATTAAACATTGAGGATCTCAAGGCGAAATAAATAAAATAGGAAAGGAAGAAGGAGACAATTGGAAAAGGATAGTCGAAAAATGGAAGTTGAAAAATGACAGTTGGAAAATAATGGCAGTCGAAAACCAGTTAAAATTTGGCTGTTGGAAAAAGACAGTTGAGAAATGGCAGTTGGAAAATGACAGTTGAAAAACAACAGTTAAAATTTGGCAGTTGGAAAATGGCAGTTGGAAAATGGCAGTTAAAATTTGACAGTTGGAAAATGACAGTTGGAAAATGACAGTTGGAAAATGACAGTTAAAATTTGACAGTTGGAAAATGACAGTTGGAAAATGACAGTTGGAAAATGGCAGTTAAAATTTGACAGTTGGAAAATGACAGTTGGAAAATGGCAGTTGGAAAATGGCAGTTGGAAAATGACAGTTGGAAAATGGCAGTTAAAATTTGACAGTTGGAAAATGACAGTTGTAAAATGACAGTTAAAATTTGACAGTTGGAAAATGACAGTTGGAAAATGACAGTTGGAAAATGGCAGTTAAAATTTGACAGTTGGAAAATGACAGTTGGAAAATGGCAGTTGGAAAATGGCAGTTGAAAAATGACAGTTGGAAAATGGCAGTTAAAATTTGACAGTTGGAAAATGGCAGTTGGAAAATGGCAGTTGGAAAATGACAGTTAAAATTTGACAGTTGGAAAATGGCAGTTGGAAAATGGCAGTTGGAAAATGACAGTTGGAAAATGAAAGTTGGAAAATGACAGTTCAACTTTTAACTGACATTTTCCAACTGTCATTTTTCAACTGCCATTTTCCAACTGTAATTTTTCAACTGTCAAATTTTAACTGCCATTTTCCAACTGTCATTTTCCAACTGTCAAATTTCCAACTGTCATTTTTCAACTGCCATTTTCAACTGCCATCTTCCAACTGTCAACTGCCCCCAAAACACAAAATGAGGTGGCAAATCAACATTAAACATTGAGGATCTCAAGGCGAAATAAATAAAATAGGAAAGGAAGAAGGAGACAATTGGAAAAGGATAGTCGAAAAATGGAAGTTGAAAAATGACAGTTGGAAAATAATGGCAGTCGAAAACCAGTTAAAATTTGGCTGTTGGAAAAAGACAGTTGAGAAATGGCAGTTGGAAAATGACAGTTGAAAAACAACAGTTAAAATTTGGCAGTTGGAAAATGACAGTTGGAAAATGGCAGTTGGAAAATGGCAGTTGGAAAATGGCAGTTAAAATTTGACAGTTGGAAAATGACAGTTGGAAAATGACAGTTGGAAAATGACAGTTAAAATTTGACAGTTGGAAAATGACAGTTGGAAAATGGCAGTTAAAATTTGACAGTTGGAAAATGACAGTTGGAAAATGGCAGTTGGAAAATGGCAGTTGGAAAATGACAGTTGGAAAATGGCAGTTAAAATTTGACAGTTGGAAAATGACAGTTGTAAAATGACAGTTAAAATTTGACAGTTGGAAAATGACAGTTGGAAAATGACAGTTAAAATTTGACAGTTCGAAAATGACAGTTGGAAAATGGCAGTTGGGAAATGGCAGTTGGAAAATGGCAGTTAAAATTTGACAGTTGGAAAATGGCAGTTGGAAAATGGCAGCTGGAAAATGACAGTTAAAATTTGACAGTTGGAAAATGGCAGTTGGAAAATGACAGTTGGAAAATGAAAGTTGGAAAATGACAGTTCAACTTTTAACTGACATTTTCCAACTGTCATTTTTCAACTGCCATTTTCCAACTGTAATTTTTCAACTGTCAAATTTTAACTGCCATTTTCCAACTGTCATTTTCCAACTGTCAAATTTCCAACTGTCATTTTTCAACTGCCATTTTCAACTGCCATTTTCCAACTGCCATTTTCCAACTGTCAACTGCCAAATTTCAACTGCCCTTTTATAACTGTCTTATTTAAACTGTAATTTTCCAACTGTCAAATTTCAACACTACAGTGAAAAAAGTGAGCAGTTGAAGGAGAAATTAAGTGAGAGGCATATTGAGGCTGCCATATTTACTTCCTTTTAAGCAATGCCAGTTACCTGGCTATCATGCTGATCCTCTGACTCTAATACTTTTAGCCACAGCTCCTGAACAAACACATGCAGATCAGGTGTTTCTGACATTATTGTCAGATCTGACAAGGTTAGCTGCATGCTTGTTTCTGGTGTGATTCAGACACTTCTGCAGAGACTTAGATCAGCAGGGCTGGTATACGGCTATTGCTGGAAGCCGAATTGCAGTGTTTTAAAAGCAACTTCAGCACTGTCTTCTGATGGCGCCGAAGTTACTCAGCGTGCGCCGCTATAGCCGTAATACCTATTTCGGACTATGATGGCGCCGGCTGCGCCCAAATCTCCTGCACTGTTATTACAGTGCTCCCCCCCGCATAATTACAGGTAGCCTAGTCCCACCATCAGAGAGCTGAGAGCTAGGCAGTGACTCACCACAAAGTTCGGCTCCCCCCTTGCTCACTCCTTGCTGTGCTGCCCTGTGGAATAGTTCACACCTCAGATCATCGGTAAGCCAGCCGCAGAGAAGTGGCAGTCAGGCAAACGGTGCATGGTGACGGCGCGTATACTTCAAGTACAGGAAGTGAGCAGTGATGTCCCTTTCTGTATCTGCGCCATTACTGTGCACTATTTGCCTGACTGTCTCTTGACCACTGATCTGAGGTCTGAAGTATGCTGCAGAGCAGCACAGCAAGGAGCAAGGGAGGAGGAGCCAAACTTTGTGGAGGCAGGACAGGACCAGGACAAGTGGCATGCGGGCAATAAAGTGGCAGGCAAACCTGGTGTGTACCACCTGGCTGACAGCAAAGTACAACCGGTGGTACGCGTACCACAGGTTGAAAAGCCTTGTTTTAGGGTATGTCTCTACCAGCTTTGCACATCTAGAGACTGAAATCCTTGCCCATTCTTCTTTGCAAAACAGCTCCAGCTCAGTCAGATTAGATGGACAACGTTTGTGAACAGCAGTTTCAGTTCTTGCCACAGATTCTCGATTGGATTTAGATCTGGACTTTGACTGGGCCATTCTAACACATGGATATGTTTTGTTTTAAACCATTCCATTGTTGCCCTGGCTTTAAGTTTAGAGTTGTTGTCCTGCTGGAAATTGAACCTCCGCCCCAGTCTGAAGCCTTTTGCAGACTCCAAGAGCTTTTCTTCCAAGATTGCTCTGTATTTGGCTCCATCCATCTTCCTATCAACTTTGACCAGCTTCCCTGTCCCTGCTGAAGAGAAGTAACCCCAGAGCATGATGCTGCCACCACCATATTTGACAGTTGGGATGGTGTTTTCTGAGTGATGTGCAGTGTTAGTTTTCTGCCACACCTAGCATTTTGCATTTTGGCCAAAAAGTTCCATTTTGGTCTCATTCGACCAGAGCACCTTCTTCCACATGTTTGCTGTGTCCCCCACGTGGCTTGTGGCAAACTGCACACGGGACATCTTATGCTTTTCTGTTAACAATGGATTTCTTCTTGTCACTCTTCCATAAAGGTTAACTTTGTGCAGTGCACAACTAATTGTTGTCCTATGGTGAGATTCCCCCACCTGAGCTGTAGATCTCTGTAGCTCATCCAGAGTAACCATGGGCCTCTTGACTGCATTTCTGATTAGCGCTCTTCTTGTTCGGCCTGTGAGTTTAGGTGGACGGCCTTGTCTTGGTAGGTTTACAGTTGTGCCATACTCCTTCCATTTCTAAATAATCGCTTGAACAGTGCTCCGTGGGATGTTCAAGGCTTTGGAAATCTTTTTGTAACCTAAGCCTGCTTTAAATTTCTCAATAACTTTAGCCCTGATCTGTCTGGTGTGTTCTTTGGACTTCATGGTGTTGTTGCTCCCAATATTATCTTAGACAACCTCTGAGGCCATCACAGAGCAGCTGTATTTGTACTGACATTAGATTACACATAGGTACACTCTATTTAGTCATTAGCACTCATCAGGCAATGTCTATGGGCAACTGACTGCACTCAGACAAAAGGGGGCAGAATAATTACGCACACTTCACTTTGCAGTTATTGATTTGTAAAAAATGTTTGGAATCATGTATGATTTTTGTTCTACTTCTCATGTGTACACCACTTTGTATTGGTCTTTCATGTGAAATTCCAATAAAATTGATTCATGTTTGTGGCAGTAATGTGACAAAATGTGGAAAACTTCAAGCGGGCCAAATACTTTTGCAAGCCACTGTAAATACAAAAGCGCACAAACATGCTCTTCTCACCAAATTTACTACACAGGTTTATTGCACTTGTGGGAACATATTCCAAACAATTTTTTTCTGAGTTTATTAGCATCCCCATACTTCAGTGACAAATAAACATTTATCCCAAGCCAGTTAGTAAAAAAATTTAAAGTTAGAGTACACATGTATAAAAAGAATGGTGTATGGTTCCCCCTCCCAAGAAGTTTAACCCCTTGCTCTTCCTTGAGCAATACAAGCCCACATGGAACCTTTAGAACAAGGGACTTATCCCTAAATGGGGGACATGATGATGAGTTGTCAGTTCGAATCTGGGCCAGGATTCTATCTGCATGGAGCTTGAATGTTTTGCCCGTATTTGTATGGGTTTCCTCTGGGCACTCCATTTTCCTTCCACATCCCAAAACCATGCAGAAAATTGGTTTCCCCAAAAACTGTCCATAAAGAGTGATGGATATATGACTATGGTAGGGATAGATTGTGAGACCCTCTGAAAGGCAGCTGCAGAATCAGTCAATGCTATATAAACACAGACTAACCAGCAAGCTCATGGTGACCCAGAACTCATTGGAGTGTGTAAGGGACTACAATGGTCCTAAAAGCCTCCTTACTAAGATGTTAAGAAAAACAAAAGTTTGCTTTCCTAAAACAGAAAGAATTTGCGATAATTCAGGTTGGAGTGAGCTTGAGATGTCTCCCAGAGCAACACTGCTGAATATATGCAAATTAACCATTGTACCCTTAGAAGCTAAACACACCTCCAGAACCGCTGGAATGCAATGATGTGTCAGCTTGTTAATTTGTGCAGAGCCATAACAATCCAACATGCATACAGACACTAAATACAAGATAAATAAAACTTCAGTACCCAGAAGAAGGTGGCGAAACTATGTCTACATATGTGGTAGTAGGCTCTCAGGGATGCGATTTATGGTGGAATCTCGAGGCCTCCAAAATCAGGTGGGTGTGGCCATGGTTTTTGGAGATACTTTGGGTAAAAACTGTCATGGCAGTTTTGCTGGGGGCGGAGTTTCATAGATACACTATGATGATTTATTGGCAAGCAGTTATTAATCCTTTCAGAGGTTTCACATTGCCGTATATTAACAGTTTTGTTGTTACTTATTAAGTCTCTTTCTTGCAAGTTTTTTTCTCTATCTTTCCACCCTTCACCTTCCACCCCCTCCCCCCCCCCCCCCCCCACACTTCTTTTGATGCATAGTTTTCTATGCATTAACTGAATGCCACAGCAGAGTTTTTGATGAAAAATATTGCATTGTTAATGGATTTAACGGGTGCTGTTTTATTATTCACGTACATGGCTTCATTAAATAAAATATTATATTTTATGGTTATTGATTTATATACAAATGTTAATTTATGTGTAAATCACACTACAACTGATCTTGGAGTTTTATTGACCTAAGGGGGCTTTCTATTTCTGCAGCACATATAGTAAAGAATTTGTTGCCCACTTGCTTTATTTGAATTTTTTGATACTGCTGGTTACATTAGAAATAGAATTCTTCTTAATCACTATGCTGAGGAGACCATATTAAAATGTATAATAAAATTGTAATTTACCAGGTAATACAGTGGATAGGAAGGATCAACACAATCAATGGGATGCATTAAAAGGGAAATAAAAACTCGAGATGCTAGCATAATATTGCCCCTGTTTAACTCTCTAGTAAGGCCACATCTGGAATATGGAATTCAGTTCTGGGCACCACATTACAGGAAAGATATTGCAGTTTTAGAGCAGGTGCAGAGACGAGCCACTAAATTGATACAAGGGATGGAAGGTCTCGCTTACCACGAAAGGTTAGATAAACTGGGTTTGTTTAGTCTAGATAAAAGACGACTTAGAGGGGATCTAATTAACATGTATAAATACATCAGAGGGCAATATAAAAGCTTGGCAGATGAGCTTTTTGTCCCTAGGCCTTCTCAAAGGACTAGAGGACATGATCTGCGCATGGAGGAAAAACATTTTAGCCATTTATTTAGGAAAGAGTTCTTTACAGTAAGAGTGAATAAGATGTGGAATGCATTGCCACAGGAAGTAGTTATGGCAAACTCTATACCTGCATTTAAAGGGGGCTTAGATGCTTTGCTTGCGTTGAAAGACATCCATGGCTACAATTACTTGGTAATGCCTAATGATGTTGATCCAGGGATTTTGCCATCTGGAGTTGGGAAGGAATTTTTTCCCTTTTGGGGCTAATTGGACCATGCCTTGTAAGGGTTTTTTCGCCTTCCTCTGGATCAACAGGGATATGTGAGGGAGCAGGCTGGTGTTGTACTTTGTTCTTTGGTTGAACTCGATGGACATATGTCTTTTTTCAACTAACTATGTAACTATGTAAAAGTGAATGCTTTCTACAGAATCCTATACCCTTATAGAAAACTGACCATTTCAGGAAAAAAACATTCAATTCCACATTATTGTCAGTGGAGTTTTTACAATTCACATGGAAACTTAAGAAGACAAATTTTGTTTCAGAGTAATTTGTAAATGTGGAAAATACATTGTGAGGCAGCAGAGATAGTGCATATTGTATTTTCTAATTCACTTGCTGTGCTTCTGTGATGTGTCAAGGTAACGAATGCGGTAGCATAGCTCTGTCACCTCTGATGTGAACTATATGTCACTTATAGTAAGAATGAAACCCTATTATAGGCATTCCTTTAAATGATACATAAAGATTGGCAGAAGAAATTATTTATAACAGGAAAACCTTCAGGGATGTAAGCTTTAATTAACAATCCTGCTTCTGACACAGGTTCAGAGAATGAATGGTTTCACTGGTGGCCCTCTAAGACAGGCAAATAATGAAAATGAGGAGGCTACATGATAAAATATCCACAATGACTCTAGCCCTAGGTATTATTGGGCAAAAGTTATTAGCCATTGGTGGTGGATGAGGTGCCAGTGTTTGACTACTATGTTGCCAAAATGTCAGTGCTGAATTATTTTTTGGGAGAACACAAACAAAACAACAAAAGGTGAGTATATGTTAGGACTACTGGCTAAGACAGGGTGTAAATTAGCAGGGTTTGTGTTGGGGAGAGATTTACATGTCAGGGTTAGAAGGTGCAAGCATCAGGATGGTGTTGACAATAATGGTGGACTAGGCATCAGGATAGGGCTACCATTAAAGAGAAAGGTTAAGGTAACACATCAGGAAGATGTTATAATGAAGGAGGGAGGTTGGATATCAGGAAGGAATTAACAATGAAGGGAGAGGTTAGGGTTAGGCAATAGGAAGAGGTTTCCCATCAAGGCAATCAGTAAGAAAGTATTAGTTAACTGATGGGAAACATGTACCAAAAACAACAAAACCAGCAGTACACACCTGATTCAGTAGCCACATTGCCAATACTCTCAGCACGCACCAAACCAACCACTTCCCTACCTTACCCAATTCATAAGTGTATATATGGTGATGTACTGTTCCCACCTTCCAATACAGACCTTGAGCCTGGAGTTATATACCCCCTCTCCCCTTCCTTCCCAAAAACATTCACCCATTGTTCAGGTGACACAACTACCAAGAGATAATGTAAGAATTGAGCTGTAAACAGATGAAGGACAACCAGTCATCTCAATCCTGAACTACACAGCAGTTGCTATCAGTTGAGTAACTATAGGGGAGCAGCCACTGTGACTGCAGGGGGGCCCAGAGGTGTAAGGGGGCCCAAAGTACTACTTCTCTTCCTCTGATAAAGGGGCGCATCCATAAGATCAAGTGTTTTTGTGACTACACTTGTTAAATGTGGGAAGATTACAATGTCCACATTTGTTTTATGACCCTTGCAAGATAGGCCCCAGGCTGTGAGGGTCACCATGGGTAAGCAAGGGAAAGGGTGTGAACACTGGTAGGCTCATGAAAGTTTTGCTGGGGGCCCCATGATTTATAGATACGCTATTGCTGTTTCCAGTCGGAATAAAATCAAACCATTCTTAAATTCAAACGACAATGGCAACATCCAAAGTACATTGGATGCAAATAGATTTTAAAACTATGTGCCTTGAATGTGTTTTTACAGAGATACCTTAGAGGTCTTAAGATCCCCATAGACATATTATATATTAGGACCAGCGTATGTCAAACTGAATGATGCGTTTCAGACATGTATGTCAGTTCATTCAGGGGTTTTAATTTCTTGAACATTTGTCAGCAATGTACTAGTGGTATTGCCTTCATTTTGAATCATTGTTATAAACTGAATGGAATTAACTTATGGAAAAACAAATAATGAAAATAATTCATATGCACAATTTTGAATATTCACTTGTTTCTATTTCATTATTTTATTCACCTTTATAATACATTTACCGACTTTGTAGAGGTAGGGTTTGGGGAGGCATTTAGTGGTTAAAATGTTCAAAAAAGATTGTGGTAATAAAGAAACTTGGCTAAAATGACATAAGAACTACAGTGACTGATCTTACTGCTATATCCAACAACAGACCAGGCTTTGGTCAATTTTGACTTGCCCACTGTTTAAAGTTCCCACTGTATGCAGGACCATGAACATAGAACAATAGCCCTTATACGGTTCACTTTTTCTCCTACATTTTCTCCTAAAAGATATTTTTTCATTATCCTTTTACAATAACTTTTCAGTACTCTGCAATTGAAAAAAGTACCAAAAAGTAGGAGAAAAAGCACTGTGTAACGATTGTGGAACTTTCTCCGTGAGCAGCGCACAACGCGTGCGCTGATACAGCGGAAATCCTCCACAAGCGTATATTTGCAGGCACCCAGCAAAAAAGTGCTACGCACCCGTCAAGGGAAATTCCTGTTGGCAGATGGCGCTGGGGAGTGCAGAGGAACCAATCCTCTGTACCTCCACAAATGCCAGACAGGAATTGTACGAAGCGTAGAACGCAATCGCAGGAGAAGCGATTGCGAATGAGAATGAGCAAAGGGACAGATTGTATGTGTGTGCGCCAATCTAGTCGCCACCCTGCGACCGCGCACACACAACAGCAGATACGAAACAGAAATGCAACCGCAAGAAAGGCGATTGCCAGAAGTGACACAAGGCAGATCAGAACAGAATACGAGGATAGCAAAGGCACAGCAAATCATACAATGAGGAGATGCGGAAAATAACAAACGCTAGCTAACCGCGAACACCGCACTCATTCGCAACAGTGCACGCAGTTATGCACGGTCTCCACGTGATAAGCACAATAGAGACAAGCACGCCTAACTAACCAAAACAAGACAAACATGTAACAGAGGACGCGAGCGCTTGCTTAACGGTTACCTCACCGAGCCTCCAGCAAGCGCTCGTAGCAGACAAGATAGACACACGAAAACAGGTACAAGCGAGAGATAGGATCCACAGCACTAGTGAAAGTGGCTAGTGCGATCCAGGTACAGAGTAGAAGAACAGAAGGATCCACAGCACTAGCGGAAAGTGGCTAGCGCGATCCCAGGAGACAGAACAGAAGGATCCACAGCGCTAGAGAAAGTGGCTAGCGCGATCCAGGTACAGAGTAGCAGAACAGAAGGATCCATAGCACTAGCGGAAAGTGGCTAGCGCGATCCAAGGAGACAGAACAGAAGGATCCACAGCGCTAGCGCAAGATGCTAGCGCGATCCAAGTGAGACAGATCAGAAGAGATAGCTGGTAGCAACCGCTGCACCAGCTATACTCCAAGAACAGAGATCAGAACCATTTCCTGTCGACCACCGCTGGGACAGGACAACAACAACAGAACAAACAAACAGATAAACAATCCTAACTGCACTAGGGAACCTGCCTAGCACAGTTTCCAGGAATTATTCTAAGCTGATCTTCAAACAAAGAGCATGGCTGACACTCTCCAGAGTGTTTCACAGCAAGACTCCTTATGACCAGCCACGCATTGTGGGAAAGACATAGTACTTATAGTACACGCCTCCAATGAATGTGGCCAGGCAATTTGCATGACAACATATGCAAATTCCTCTGCAAGCACAAGCTGCAAAACTGACAGAAGCTCTTCATTCCAGAGTCCTGCAGCATGCAAACCTAAACAATGGTCAAAAAGCTGCCTGCCTGCACAGGCAGCTGAGCATATCATTACAGTACCCCCCCCCCCCCCCCCCCGAATTCCAGACGACCCTCAAAACTGCTATTAGCAAAAGACTCCAACCGAAGACTCATGAAGGTCGGGACAGCCCGACAAAGTCAAATTCCAGAGTCAGTCCACCCGAAACCGACCTCATCGGAAACAGAAGCCACCGAAACATGCCCATCAGCACTACAAGTCTCAGCGTAACACCCATCAGGACTGTGGATACCTGAGAAGAAGCCATCGACACCCTCCAGACAATACCCACCACCTTCCAAGGAGCGTCCGAAAATACCAAACTTGCCACAATACCTGTTCGAAGTGTCCCTTAAAACACAAAAGTCACCGTTGATCTTATCCAGGGTACCAAGCAAAATTTCTCCCGGAATCTCCCAGAACCTTTTGAAGCTCCACAGAGATCCCAAGAGGGCAGAACAATCACCAGGCTCACATGGAGAAATACCAAGAACCCCCATGGAACCAATGACAATTCCGGATTCAGAATTACGAGGACACCCATCAAGATCAAGACTTTCAGGGACCACTTCTGGGCATGCAAGCAGGCAGGCTAAATCAGAACATGTCTCCACCAAGGAAGCATCTGAGTACGCTGGTAACCGAGGCACACTTGGGCTTTCTGGGTCACAGAGCACACTGGGGTACACCAGCACAGGAGAAACCTCAGGACACGTCGGGGAACTGCCAACCTCAGAGTCCAGCACGACCAGACCAAAACCAGGACCGGGCAGAAAATCATCACGAGTAGAGGTCACGAGTACTGGTATTTCAAAAGAAAACTCGGTCTCAGGCTTAGAGATCTCAATGACTGTAATGGTATCTGACAGAAATTCATCATTGACTACCCATGACTGAAGCTCCACTAGAGCTGAAAAGGTAGCCAGCAAGGCAGCAATGCCCACGGAAGAGGGTAACACCTCAGAAGGACTTGGGGGGCAGGAGACATCTCCCACAAGTTCTGCACTGTTTGGGAGGAACTTGGAGACCTCCAGAACATCAAACAAGACCTCAGGAACATCATTTTCCAGGTTTTCTAAGAAGGATTCTGAACTATCCATGTTACAGGGCAAAACTGGAACTTTATTTTGTGGACAGGGCAGATGTCCCAGGGAAGGTTCCACCACAAACTGAAACTGGATCTCATCATCATGAGGGGAATGTACAGATATACTTACTGGAACACACACTGACTCCCTAACTTCATTCTCACTGTACCCAGAATTCTGTGTGGCAGTCAAACTAGCTTGTAACTCCAAAACTGCAGAAAAACAGGTGAGTATAGTGGCAATACCTAGACGAGCCTCTAGGGACACTGCAGGGGATTCTAAGCAAGGCCACATTGACTCATCCAGAGTACAGGGTGCAGAATCAGCACTTCTCTCAGAGCAAGAAAGGGGTTCACAAACGTCAGTGTGAAAGGAAAACATGTGTTCATTCATGCTACAGGGCAGGTTCAGAGAAAACGTCTCTGAACAAGGCAAAGAAGGTTCAGCATCAGATTCGCAAAACCGAAGCGCTGTCTCACTCTTAGATTCGGCTAACAATGTCGAATCCGAGGAGTCAGAACGCAAAACCTGCGAATCAAAATTCACTTTAGGTTGTGAAACTGACGTTTCCATAGCTCAAACCTCCGCGATCTGCGGAGCAGACTGCAAGGCATCTTGGACCGAAACACTGGAGCAACTGTCATCAGGCAACGGACCCCTACAGGTGTGAACAGGGTGAGACAGAGACTCATTTACAGAAGAAATAGCGACATCAACAGGATAAACTTTATTAGACATATTAATTTTACTTTTGACGCTGCATAGAAATTTTCCCCATAGCAGGGTCACAGACGGAAGATCTCAACGATCTGTTTCTAAATGACAAAGGATCCCACACATCCTTGAGCAAACCGGCAGACTCATGCCGATCACAATCTGCAGGAACATCCGAGAAACAGGCATCAGATCGCACAGATTCAAACTGCACACTGTCAGGAGAGAATCCTTCAGGATTCGCACAGGAATCAACCACAGCGGTACACTCATACATTTCAGATTGCACAAAGTGAAGACTCTCATGCTTTACCCCAGAAAGGCAGGAACAATCATTCGACAACGATGTCTCTTTATTGGAATCAATTGGTTGGTGTGTGTGCAACTCATCCAAAATCTTCTGCCATACATAGATCACCAGATCCACATCATCCCTGTCACATTCATCAGAATCAATCAGAAGGTACATAGAATCGAGACAAGCATTCAAGACATCTTCGCTTTTTGCGATGTAAAAATCGCAAAAGGCTTTCCAATCAAAATCAAATTCCTCCAATAAGGCCCCGACATCCCATGAGGCAAATGGAGGTTCAAACAAGCCAACATCTAAATAATCTCCATATGGGTGGAGATCAGGAACAAGAACAGATTTTTTAACTGCTGTAATATAGTGTGCGATCCTACCTATAATAGGATCCACATAAGCTTTGGATTGGGGCAACGAAACCTGAGACTGAGAAGTCTCTCTGAAATCATCACATTCAAGTGCTTTCCCTACTTCAGAGTTTACAGAACTAATTTCTTTATTTGTAGTTGCTATGGGCCACGGATTTTTCCGCTGGGAAGTCTTCCTAGATCTTTTACGTTTAGACTTAGCAGCTCTGGATGGCTGCTTTTTGGATGAAAGAGTAGATGGAACAGCTGATTGAGCTGCTGACAACAACTCATTAAGGGGGTATGGTAATTGAGGTAATCTCAGCCAATTGTGAATTAAAAAGGCCAAGAATTCCAGGGGTCTTTGACTCAGGGTGGTATGATCTAACACATCATAAGCCCACATTGACATTTCGCCCCCCAGGTAGACACTGGGGTGCATTGGAATTCAGGGTTCGCTAACAGTTTAGTGCACTCAGACAAAAACTCGTCTGCTGATTCAGGTTCAAGATTTTTAAATCTATTAAAGGTACAAGAGCCATATTCGACAAAATCGTACAAATCGGAAATTCCGTCTACACTGGGGTCTTGGGTTGGGCTGTTCACACTGTAACGATTGTGGAACTTTCTCCGTGAGCAGCGCACAACGCGTGCGCTGATACGGCGGAAATCCTCCACAAGCGTATAATTGCAGGCACCCAGCAAAAGGTGCTACGCACCCGTCAAGGGAAATTCCTGTTGGCAGACGGCGCTGGGGAGTGCAGAGGAACCAATCCTCTGTACCTCCACAAATGCCAGACAGGAATTGTACGAAGCGCAGAACGCAATCGCAGGAGAAGCGATTGCGAATGAGAACGAGCAAAGGGACAGATTGTATGTGTGTGCGCCAATCTAGTCGCCACCCTGCGACCGCGCACACACAACAGCAGATACGAAACAGAAACGCAACCGCAAGAAAGGCGATTGCCAGAAGTGACACAAGGCAGATCAGAACAGAATACGAGGATAGCAAAGGCACAGCAAATCATACAATGAGGAGATGCGGAAAATAACAAACGCTAGCTAACCGCGAACACCGCACTCATTCGCAACAGTTATGCGCGGTCTCCACGTGATAAGCACAATAGAGACAAGCACGCCTAACTAACCAAAACAAGACAAACATGTAACAGAGGACGCGAGCGCTTGCTTAACGGTTACCCCACCGAGCCTCCAGCAAGCGCTCGTAGCAGACAAGATAGACACACGAAAACAGGGACAAGCGAGAGATAGGATCCACAGCACTAGCGAAAGTGGCTAGCACGATCCAGGTACAGAGTAGCAGAACAGAAGGATCCACAGCACTAGCGGAAAGTGGCTAGCGCGATCCCAGGAGACAGAACAGAAGGATCCACAGCGCTAGCGAAAGTGGCTTGCGCGATCCAGGTACAGAGTAGCAGAACAGAAGGATCCACAGCACTAGCAGAAAGTGGCTAGCGCGATCCAAGGAGACAGAACAGAAGGATCCACAGCGCTAGCACAAGATGCTAGCGCGATCCAAGTGAGACAGATCAGAAGAGATAGCTGGTAGCAACCGCTGCACCAGCTATACTCCAAGAACAGAGATCAGAACCATTTCCTGTCGACCACCGCCGGGACAGGACCACAGCAACAGAACAAACAAACAGATAAACAATCCTAACTGCACTAGGGAACCTGCCTAGCACAGTTTCCAGGAATTACTCTAAGCTGATCTTCAAACAAAGAACATGGCTGACACTCTCCAGAGTGTTTCACAGGAAGACTCCTTATGACCAGCCAAGCATTGTGGGAAAGACATAGTACTTATAGTACACGCCTCCAATGAATGTGGCCAGGCAATTTGCATGACAACGTATGCAAATTCCTCTGCAAGCACAAGCTGCAAAACTGACAGAAGCTCTTCTTTCCAGAGTCCTGCAGCATGCAAACCTAAACAATGGTCAAAAAGCTGCCTGCCTGCACAGGCAGCTGAGCAGATCATTACACACTGTCAAAATTATTCAGAGCAGAACTGGGACAAGGTCCTCCAGCACCCAAGGTTGAGAGTGCACCCCTCAATCCCTCCCACCCCAGCCGTCACACACTGATTGCTATTAGACTGAGAGGTGCCTAAGGGCCACCAACCCCCCCAAAACCTAAACTTTAACTATCTGGCTTGCAGTCACTGCCATGTATCCCCTTTTCTTCTTTCTCTCTGCTACAAACACAATAGGGGAATGATAGCTAAGTGAGTTGTGCGACCCCTCCTACACTGCACCCTGAGGCTGGAGCCTCTCTCGCCTCTGCCTCAGCCCAGCCCTGAATCAGAGTATTTTCTTGTTTGTTTGGGGGCTTAAAAGGCATTGGCCCATATGTAATTAATTTTTTCTCCTGAGTTTTGTCCTAGTTGACTTTTTAAACTTGTCAATTAAAGAGAACCAGAGATGATGTAAGGAAAGGTATTATACATACCTGGGGCTTCCTCCAGCCCCATACGCACGGATCGCTCCCACACCGCCGTCCACCGCTTCCTGTTTCCGCCGGTACCGGGTCCCAAAGTTTCGGCCAGTCGGCGGCAGCACGCGGCCAATTGTCCGCATCACAGGGGCTCCCTCCATACCCGTACGCGTGCGGCGCCCTACTGCGCAGCCGCATGCGTAAGGGTATGGAGGGAGCCCCTGTTCATGCGGACAATTGGCCGCGTCCGCCGGAAGTGACGGGACCCGGTACCGCCGATACAGGAAGCGGAGGATGGCGGCGTGGGAGCGATTCAGGCTTATGGGGCTGGAAGAAGCCCCAGATATGTATAAAAGCTTTTTTCATTTTCCCTTGCTGCCCATCTCTGGTTCCCTTTAAATGCTCTTTAATCCACCAGAAAGCTAGAATACTCAAAATAATTTTGATAGCACTTTTACACCTACTTTTTGGTTGTTTTTGGATTGCAAGATGCTGAAAAGTAATTTTAAATAGAAGTTAAAAAATGATCTCCTAGGAGTAATGTCAAGTGAAAGAATGAATTGCATACGGCCATTCTATTATTAATGTGAGAAAATATAACTTAGGAGAGGCCTCAGGAGACAGAGTGAATTGAATAAGGGCCAATGACTGCTGCAGAGATGGAGAGACAACTGGCCCATATGCAATTCACTTTTTTTCCTGTTCTCTCACCAAAAAGTACCTGAAAAGGACTATCAAAATTATATTGATTGTTTTCTTACTTGCTGGTGGCTTAAAATGTATTTTATTGATAAGGTCTAAAAATATCACCAGGTACAAACATTTTTTACCTCAAGTGAATTGAATAAGGGCCATGATCAGTCAGCAAACATTGTCTCACCCTCTGCCCATACCCTCTCCATAGTCTATACAGCTTGTGTTCTGCCAGGAAGTACCACCACCAGGAAGAACCACACGGATACTGGTCCTGCTTCCTTCCACTGTTAGTGCACTGCCTAAAGTGCAGTGAGAAAAAAAATGTTTCATTAAAAATTTCTCACTGAAAGATATTTGTGGTGCTACAAAAATGGAAAACAACAGTTCTACTTTAATGAGCATTTTCTTTGCACTGCTAACAGACACTGCAACAAAGCAAAGCAACTAAAATATAGATCATAAACATTCCTTACTTGAAAACAAATTGACATTACCCACGACTTCTCATTACTGATTTGGTGAAATATATGATTTGTTCTGTTATCTGTGAAGTACACAACAGGTTTTTGAAATCTGAAATGTCAGTTTTGTTCTCAATATTTTCCAAGCAGCCTGTGCGCTGCTGAAAATGCTGGATATTGAAAAACAATGAGGAACGACAACCTCCCATGGAGATAAAGGAAAAGGTACAAATCATTTTTCTCCTTTGAACAAAGGCTACTTATGTTTCAAACTATGCTACAGACCGTGGAGAAAAATATTAGTATATGCCAAACGATAAACAGATATAATAGCAGTATGACCACAAACCAAATATAAATGGTAAAGAAAAAAGGATACACAGTAGGGTATGTCCTCGGCTACCAGACACATAGGAATGAGAACTTTGTCACCATAGGCAATCAACTATTTCTTTCCTATATAAGCAAGGAGTTTTGAATCCTATATAAATAATACATAGGTGAGAGAACTTATAGGCAGAAACATACAAGAAAAAACACTGCTACATTACACTAGAAACTTTTATGATCACAAAGTTCAAGCATTGCACACCCTCATAGTTATTATACAAATGGTAGCCCTTACCCTGATCATGATTTGCACATGTACCCACACAGGGTCGGACTGGGACACTGGGGGCCCACCAAAGAAATTTCAACCTGGGGCCCACACATCCCACGATTGCAGTGAAAAAGGGGCGTGGCCATGCACCGGAAGGTGGGCGTGGTCATGATGTATTATGGACAGGGCCAAATGTACATGATCTTAGCAGCATTGTAATTCAGAGACACTGCTGCCCAGCAAAACTTTGCATAGAGTCCCCTCCTTCAATATAAAGTAATGTCCTACTTTGCAGAGGTTGCGACCGCAGAGGTTGCAGAGGTTGCAGTTGCATCGGGGACCTTGGGCCAAAGGGGCCCCGAAGGGCCCTCCCTCAACTACAGTATTAGCTCTCTATTGGTCATGTGCTCATAATAATCACTTCTATAGATACTTTGAACAGTGGTAATCATTAACAAGCTATTTTCCATCCCCTTCTTGCACCCCTGACACTGTAGTTGCCATTGGCAGGTTTTGGTGCGTTGTATCAATTGTTATGTATAGAGTGCTTGGGGGGCCCCATTGTAAAACTTGCATCGGGGCCCACAGCACCTTAGCTACGCCACTGCTCTCAGCATGAGTGATTACAGCACTGAGAAGAGAATTTTTGTGCTGCAGGCAGCAATTGGAGCTCTGTCAGACAAGGAGGGGGGGCCCACCAGAGACCTGGAGGCGGGGCCCACCGAGGGAAAAAACTGTACTACTGTGGCCCAGTCCGACCCTGTACCCACAGACAACACAGAGACATTCAGGTGGTAACACTAATATGTGCCATGAGAGGTTTAGCTAAGCACCCACAGCAAGAAAGCTCATGTATTTACAGCAACTGCTGTTTTTTAGTATACAAAAGCAAATGAGTACCTGCTGGGTATGGCACAAATCGTAAGATAGTACAGTGCATGTTAAAGCCCTTGTGCTTACAGCATGCGGAAAAGTGTACAGTGTATATACTGTATGTACAGCATATGTACAGCATAGCACATGGATAAGTGTACAGCACATGGGTGTACAGTGCCTACAAACGTGGCATGTAAGCATACAGTGGGTGGGAAGGTGTGCAGTGTGTGTACAGCAAGTGGGTAGCCATGACTCCGTATACCAGACTAGATGGGACTCTGGAAGTCTTCTAGATAATTGGCAGTGGCGTAGCAATAGGGGTTGCAGAGATCTCGACCGCAGCCTCCATCAACTGCAGTGTTAGAGCTTTATTGGTCTCGTGCTTGAAATTATGACTTCTATAAATGCTATGAATGATAATAATCATTATCAAACTGTCCCCCATCCCCTTCTTGCACCTTTGATACAGCAGCTGTTTTTTAGCAGGTTTTGGCGCGCCGTATCAATTGTTATGTTTAGAGTGCTTGGAGGGCTCCATGTAAAACTTGCCCCGCGGCCCCGTAGCTCCTTAGCTACGCCACTGATGATTGGCTAAAATTTTATGGCCCTTCCCCATCTGACACATGAAACAGAAGGGTCCTCCCCCTTCCACCATATTGACTAAGTTTAGCCACATTTTCTTCCACTCCATTGTCTCTATTTTTTGTTTTATCATGAACCCCTATCCCAATGGAATATAACTGGCCATATAGGGTGAAGGGAACTAGTGAGCTGGAACAAGCAGCAGGCATGTAGATGAGGGACAGACTGTTAGATGTTCCGCCTCCTGATACCTACCTTGGAAGAAGCCTCTGGATCCTAATGAGGTTTCCCCCATCCTCCTAAGCCTCAAGGATCCAGCATTGTCTTCCCCGAAAATACAGACGACAAGAATGTTGGCTGTGGCCTGCAATATTTACCTGTCACCATCCTGCGCAGCGCAGTAGGAGTTTTCCAATAGAGCTCAGGCAGAATTAGCCGAGCTGAATCGGGTCTGCTCTACTGCACAGGTGCAAGACGCGTGCGCAGTAGAGCAGGCCCGATCGGTCTCGGCTATTTCCGCCTGAGCAGAAAGCCACTATGGTGCCTGCGCAGGATTGCGGTAGGTAAATATTTAGATTGAAAGAAGAGAAGCAGAAGTCGGCACTGCAGGCAAATCAGTTTATTCAAAGATTAAAATGCTATGAGCAGTATGAAAGGTATTCTTCAGTGCAACAAATACAATCAAATATGCACATACCGGTCTTTGGGTGCAACAGGAAAAGACTGGGTGGGCAGCATTTGGCCTGTGGGATTCAATGTTGTCAACTAAGTAACTAAGTGAATAACACATAGAAGGTACTGTGTTACCATTAATTCTTTGCTGTCTTACTCTATCATTAGACAGCAGGGATATCTTAAGATACACTGGCCCATATGCAATTAACTTTTTCACCTGAGTTTTCTCCTAGGTGATATTTTTAAACTTGTCAATAAAATGCATTTTAAGCCCCCAGAAGGCAAGAAAATGCTCAAAATAATTTTGATAGTACTTTTTCACCTGTTTGGTGCTTTTTTTTTTCAAAAGTACTGGAAAGTTATTTAAAATCAAAGATGAAAAATTATCTCCTAGGAGAAAACTCGGGTGAAAAAGAGAATTGCATATGGCCCACTTGTCCATATGCAATTCTCCTGAGTTTTCTCCTAGGAGATATTTTTTCATATTCAATTTAAACTAACTTTTTAGCACTTTGCAATGGAAAAAGTACCAAAAAGTAGGCGGAAAGGCACTGTCAAAATTATTTTGAGTATTTTCTCGCTTGCTGGTAGTTTAAAAAGCATTTTATTTACAAGGTGTGAAAATATCACCTAGGAGAAACACAGTGAATTGCATATGGGCCAGCTTCTTATAATGTATGTAAAGGTACGTGAGAACTCAGCATGGTATTTGGTGTAGTTTATATAGCATGGAATAAAACCAACGACAATGGGACAATTAAGAGCATATAGAGCTTATTAGTATAATACTCCGTCAACATATATTGCCCAGTCAGATATACACTGTACATTAACTAAGGTGTCAGGGTCACTTACATGAAAGTACCCAGACGGTAACTGATATCAGGGGGTGGAGGTGACAAAAGAAGGTAAGGAAAGGGAACATTAGGTAGTTAGGAAAATGCTGAGAAATCAGTCCAGTTGAGCTCCACTTATAATTGTTTTGGATTTATATACACCAAATCTCTGAACTAGAGGTGTACCGAACGGTTCGCCGGCGAACGGTTCCAGGCGAACATTGGGGGTTCGCGTTCGCCTGCGCCAGGCGAACTTTTCCGGAAGTTCGATTCGCCCCATAATGCACTATGAGGGTCAACTTTGACCCTCTGCATCACAGTCAGCAGGCACATTGTAGCCATTCAGGCTACAGTAAGCCCTGGAGCCCCACCCCCCCTTATATAAGGCAGCCTCCGGCGGCCATTACACTCACTCGTGTGCCTGCTAGAGAGAGGAAAGGGACAGCTGCTGCAGACTTTTTCTCTTAGGGACAGATTAGTTAGGTTCTAGGCTGCTTTGCTTGTTCCTGACTGATTAATATTGCTTTTAAAGCACCCAGCAACAGCTCTTTTCAGAGCTCAACCTGTACATTTTTTTTTCTGACACTTTTGTTGCATGCACAGCCTTGCTAATTGATAGTGTGTGTGCCACTGCCAGCAGCCCAGCACATTCAGTGACTGACTGCCTGTGTGTGTGACAGGGAGCTGCACATTGTACTACCCAGTACTGCATATACCCCAGTACCTGTTGTGTTTACTTAACCCACCTCATCACTGCATATACCTAGCTTTGTGTTGAGTGAACCCAGCTCACTGCATCTAACTACCCAGTACCTGTTGTGTTTACTTAACCCACCTCATCACTGCATATACCTAGCGTTGTGTTGAGTGAACCCAGCTCACTGCATCTAAGTCTAACTACCTGTTGTGTTGAGTGAGAACCCACCTCACTGCATCTTAAGTACCTTTACTGTATACTGTTCAGTGAACCCAGCTCACTGCATCTAACTACCCAGTACCTGTTGTGTTTACTTAACCCACATCATCACTGCATATACCTAGCGTGGTGTTGAGTGAACTCAGCTCACTGCATCTAACTACCTGTTGTGTTGAGTGTGAACCCACCTGGCCACCTCACTGCATCTAACTACCTGTTGTGTTGAGTGAGAACCCACCTCACTGCATCTTAAGTACCTTTACTGTTGAGTGAACCCAGCTCACTGCATCTAACTACCTGTTGTGTTGAGTGTGAACCCACCTGGCCACCTCACTGCATCTAACTACCTGTTGTGTTGAGTGAGAACCCACCTCACTGCATCTTAAGTACCTTTACTGTTGAGTGAACCCAGCTCACTGCATCTAACTACCTGTTGTGTTGAGTGAGA
This sequence comes from Hyperolius riggenbachi, assembly GCF_040937935.1. NCBI lineage: Eukaryota > Metazoa > Chordata > Amphibia > Anura > Hyperoliidae > Hyperolius > Hyperolius riggenbachi. The sequence continues at coordinate 226,874,139 of NC_090650.1, forward strand.
ACCCACCTGGCCACCTCACTGCATCTAACTACCTGTTGTGTTGAGTGAGAACCCACCTCACTGCATCTTAAGTACCTTTACTGTTGAGTGAACCCAGCTCACTGCATCTAACTACCTGTTGTGTTGAGTGTGAACCCACCTGGCCACCTCACTGCATCTAACTACCTGTTGTGTTGAGTGAGAACCCACCTCACTGCATCTTAAGTACCTTTACTGTTGAGTGAACCCAGCTCACTGCATCTAACTACCTGTTGTGTTGAGTGAGAACCCACCTGGCCACCTCACTGCATCTAACTACCTGTTGTGTTGAGTGAGAACCCACCTCACTGCATCTTAAGTACCTTTACTGTTGAGTGAACCCAGCTCACTGCATCTAACTACCTGTTGTGTTGAGTGAGAACCCACCTGGCCACCTCACTGCATCTAACTACCTGTTGTGTTGAGTGAGAACCCACCTCACTGCATCTTAAGTACCTTTACTGTTGAGTGAACCCAGCTCACTGCATCTAACTACCTGTTGTGTTGAGTGTGAACCCACCTGGCCACCTCACTGCATCTAACTACCTGTTGTGTTGAGTGAGAACCCACCTCACTGCATCTTAAGTACCTTTACTGTTGAGTGAACCCAGCTCACTGCATCTAACTACCTGTTGTGTTGAGTGAGAACCCACCTCACTGCATATAGCTAGCATACCCCCGAGATGGACAAAATGGACAAACCAGGTAGAGGAAGAGGTAGAGGCAGACCCAGAGGAAGGCCACCAGGCACCGGCAGGTCTGTGGCTGTGCGAGGTGGTGTTGCTGTGATTTCATGCGGACCTGCCCCAAAATACAGTGCTCAGAAGAAGGCACGTGCCATCACTTCCCAAAATCGTGAGGAGGTGATTGAGTATTTAACACAGAACACCTCATCTCCCGCAGCCACCAGCGTTACAACAAGCACCACATCCGCTGCATTTGACACTTCGCAGGAGTTATTTGGTGGTGGTGGTGAAATCACTGATTCCCAGCCACTACTGCAACAACAACAAGAAGGCGCAGGTACACCACCTCATACGTCTGAGTTAGGTGGCGATAGTATGGACGTAACGTGTGTGGATGGGGATGATGGTGGACCACCTGAAGTTGGTGCACTTGAGGAGGTGTCTGAGGAAAGCGCAGCTGGCCAGGAGGATTATGATGACGATTATACGGATAGCACATATGTTCCCGGTAGAGGAGATGACCAGGGGGAAAGTTCAGAGGAGGAGTCAGAGAGGAGTAGGAGGAGACGACACCATGATAGAAGCAGAGGGAGCTCGTCCTCAGAAACAGCTGGGGGCAGTGTCCGGTGCCATGTATCGCCAGCTATGGCCAGGGAGCACACATGCCCTTCAACGTCAGCTGCTGCTGATGCCACCGTAGCGCCATCACCCCAGGGGGCCTCAGAGGTTTGGAAATTTTTTCACGTGTGTGTCTCAGATCGGAGCAAAGCCATCTGTTGTCTCTGCCAGCAAAAATTGAGCCGTGGAAAGGCCAACTGTCACGTAGGGACAAGTGCTTTACGAAGGCACCTGAAGAGAAGGCACAAACAGCTATGGCAAGAACACCTGAGGAAAAGAAGCACCCCTCTAAAGACAAGCAGCGGAGAACAACCGTGGCAGCCGTCACAGGGGGCTTCTGCTGCTCCACGTTCCCATGGTATTGTTCGTGGCTGGGGGGGAGGAAGAATGGATACACTTTTAAACAATTTAAAAATACAACCATCTAAACTTTCAAACAATTTAAAAATACAACCATCTAAACTTTCAAACAATTTAAAAATACAACCATCTATTATTTTCAAAAAATTTAAAAAAAGGGCAAAAAAACTTGCCCTCCGTAAAACATTATTGGCAAATGCTTTCGACTTGGTTTGTCTTCCGCTGGCTCAAGGGTCCATCTGACCACAGATGCCTGGTCTGCAAAGCACGGTCAGGGCAGCTACAGCATGGGTCTCAGCAGGCTCCCACTTCGGGCCGCAATCCAACCTTCATTCCCCGCGGTGACAATGGCAGACTTGCCCTCCATAACGGATTCCCGTTAAAGGATTTAAAGTTAATTCATTTCAAATACACAGCAGGGCCTCGAAAGTCCGCCTCCTGTATTGTTATTTTTGATCACTACCTCGGGGCGGGCGTGCATGCCTACCTGCTGCCCTCCTTGGATGTGTAGTGGTAGCCGTTTCTCAGGCTCCACACCGGATTCCATCTCTCATTTCCCGGCCATTACCCGGGGTCACAAATGGCAGACTTGCCCGCCTCCATATGATTCTCGTGAAAGGAATGTGGTGTCATCTTTGCCCGCCATAACTGGTTCTCGTTAAAGGATTTAAAGTACATTCATTTCAAATACACAGCAGGGCCTCGAAAGTCCGCCTCCTGTATTGTTATTTTTGGTCACTACCTCGGGGCGGGCGTGCATGCCTATCTGCTGCCCTCCTTGGATGTGTGGTGGTAGCCGTTTCTCAGGCTCCACACAGGATTCCATCCCTCATTCCCCGGCCATTACCCGGGGTCACAAATGACAGACTTGCCCGCCTCCATATGATTCTCGTGAAAGGAATGTGGTGTCATCTTTGCCCGCCATAACTGGTTCTCGTTAAAGGATTTAAAGTACATTCATTTCAAATACACAGCAGGGCCTCGAAAGTCCTCCTCCTGTATTGTTATTTTTGGTCACTACCTCGGGGCGGGCGGGCGTGCATGCCTGCCCGTTGCCCTCCTTGGATGTGTAGTGGTAGCCGTTGCTCAGGCTCCACACCCGATTCAAACCTCTCATTCCCCGGCCATTACCCGGGGTCACAATGGCAGACTTGCCCGCCTCCACAGGATTCTCATTGTAGCGGTACTGAACAAGTACACAGCAAGTAGAAAATGTAAATTAAAAACAAAACGTAAGCTTTTTAACAATGCCATGGAAAGTTGAGAAGGAAGTCACACATTACCTGACATCACTGAGTGAGGAAGAGCAATCACGCCATGTTGCGCAGTAGTCCAGCATGGCCGTCACTACACAAACAGCTGTTTGCGGTGCGTTACACAGTGAGTTTGATGTGTCAGTGTGAAGCAGTACTCTAATTACACTCCCTGTTTGATGTATACACATGCAAGATGTTGTAAAGCACTTTATGCCTCCAATTTAGCATTCAATGTGATTTCTGCCCTTAAAACGCTGCTTTGCGTCACATCCAGATTTTTCACCGGGACTTTTGTCATGTATCCCACTCCGCCATGCCCCCCTCCAGGTGTTAGACCCCTTGAAACATCTTTTCCATCACTTTTGTGGCCAGCATAATTTTTTCTATTTTTCAAAGTTCGCCTCCCCATTGAAGTCTATTGCGGTTCGCGAATTTTTCCGCGAACCGAACCTTCTGCGGAAGTTCGCGAACCCGGTTCGCGAACCGAAAATCGGAGGTTCGCGACATCTCTACTCTGAACCCTTAGATCTTGTGTCCTTCTCCATATGACAAGACAAGACAAGACGAATAACATTTATATTGCGCTTTTCTCCTGGCGGACTCAAAGCGCCAGAGCTGCAGCCACTAGGACGCGCTCTATAGGCAGTAGCAGTGTTAGGGAGACTTGGCTAAGGTCTCCTACTTAATAGGTGCTGGCTTACTGAACAGGCAGAGCCAAGTTTTGAACCCAGGTCTCCTGTGTCACAGTGATGATTTTGTAGCAAGTGTTAGTCAGTCCATCCCTTTATTAGATCTCTCAGATGCCAGGCAGTGTTGCTAAGGCACAGTCTCCCATACCTTATGACAACATGGGATGATTTTCATAGGTGTGGAGACTGTAGATGAGCGACTTTTGGATTTGGCAACAAAAGGCTTTCCTAGCCTGGTGAGATCACCTTTGTAGGAAACTTCCACTTGTAAGAGGTGTGTTCCTCTCTTAATCTCCTGGTGATGTCTTGAAAGATTTTCCATAGAGCTGCGGTTGTTACTGAGATATCTAAAAAAAAACACCTGATATTTTAAAATTGATCAGGTAAGTTAGACAGATTTCTCATATTTGTCATCAGGTGATCTTTGATATGAAAAACTGTGGCCTGGCTACCACATCTCTTCTCTTGGGATGCTGTCTGGTACACACTTAGGCTTAGGGATCCTGTGAATTTGGTTGATAAAAAGATTTGACTCTGCTGTCTGTGGCAGCAGTAAATTGAAAAGTTTAGTGACAGAATCTTGCAGATCAGCTGAGTCAATTTTTTCTGGTATTCCAATGAATTAAATATTGTAGCACCTGACACAATTTTCGGCAGAGGCTTTAGTTATGTCTAAAGCTACGTAAGTAAAGCTACATACACACATGAGAATTGTCATTTACCAGGGATCGAGAAATGATCCATCAGGTGACAATTTGCAGACACATCCTTAGCATTGAGGCCAGTGAAGTGCTCTGTTGCTATAGAGGAGGGGGGCAGAGAGATGACGATCGGTGGACAACGGAGTCATTCGGCCATTATAGTTTTAAAATAATACATGCTACCGTAATTAAAATGCACACATTTTATTTGCCCATTTATCCCAGTTATTGCATGTTTAAAATATTCCCCTAGTACAATGTATGGTGTATTTTATTTGGAAATAAAGGCCATTTTTTTTTTTCAGTTTTGCGTCCATCGCTATTTACAAGCATATATTTTCAAAATTAACAGTTACAGTGGGATGCAAAATTATTCGGCCCCCTTGAAGTTTTCCACATTTTGTCATATTACTGCCACAAACATGAATCAATTTTATTGGAATTCCACATGAAAGACCAACACAAAGTGGTGTGCACATGAGAAGTGGAACGAAAATCATACATGATTCCAAACATTTTTTACAAATAAATAACTGCAAAGTGGTGTGTGCATAATTATTCGTCCCCCTTTGATCTGAGTGCAGTCAGTTACCTATAGACATTGCCTGATGAGTGCTAATGACTAAATAGAGTGCACCTGTGTGTAATCTAATGTCAGTACAAATACAGCTGCTCTGTGAGGGCCTCAGAGGTTGTCTAAGACAATATTTGGAGCAACAACACCATGAAGTCCAAAGAACACACAAGACAGGTCAGGGATCAAGTTATTGAGAAATTTAAAGCAGGCTTAGGCTACAAAAAGATTTCCAAAGCCTTGAACATCCCATGGAACACTGTTCAAGCGATCACTCAGAAATGGAAGGAGTATGGCACAACTGTAAACCTACCAAGACAAGGCCATCCACCTAAACTCACAGGCCGAACAAGGAGAGCGCTGATCAGAAATGCAGTCAAGAGGCCCATGGTGACTCTGGACGAGCTGCAGAGATCTACAGCTCAGGTGGAAGACTCTGTCCATAGGACAACTATTAGTCATGCACCGTACAAAGTTGGCCTTTATGGAAGATTGGCAAGAAGAAAGGCATTGTTAACAGAAAGCATAAGAAGTCCCATTTGCAGTTTGCCACAAGCCATGTGGGGGACACAGCAACCATGTGGAAGAAGGTGCTCTGGTCAGATGAGACCAAAATGGAACTTTTTGGCCAAAATGCAAAACGCTATGTGTGGCGGAAAACTAACACTGCACATCACTCGGAACACACCATCCCCACTGTCAAATATGGTGGTGGCACATCATGCTCGGGGGGTGGATCTCTTCAGCAGGGACAGGGAAGCTGGTCAGAGTTGATGGGAAGATGGATGGAGCCAAATAAAGGGCAAACTTGGAACAAAACCTCTTGGAGACTGCAAAAGACTTGAGACTGGGGCGGAGGTTCACCTTCCAGCAGGACAATGACCCTAAACATGAAGCCAGGGCAACAATGGAATGGTTTATGTGTTAGAATGGCCCAGTCAAAGTCCTGATCTAAATCCAATCGAGAATCTGTGGCAAGATCTGAAAACTGCTGTTTACAAACGCTGTCCATCTAATCTGACTGAGCTGGTGCTGTTTTACACAGAAGAATGGGCAAGGATTTCAGTCTCTAGATGTGCAAAGCTGGTAGAGACATACCCTAAAAGACTGGCAGCTGTAATTGCAGCAAAAAGTGGTTCTACAAAGTATTGACTCAGGGGGCCGAATATTTACGCACACCCCACTTTGCAGTTATTTATTTGTAAAAAAAATGTTTGGAATGATGTATGATTTTCGATCCACTTCTCACATGTACACCACTTTGTATTGGTCTTTCACGTGGAATTCCAATAAAATTGATGCATGTTTGTGGCAGTAATGTGACAAAATGTGGAAAACTTCAAGGGGGGCGAATACTTTTGCAACCGACTGTATTTACCCTCTTGATACACACACACGCACGCACGCACGCACGCACGCACGCACGCACGCACACACACACACACACACACACACACGTCATTTCAAAGGGCAATGGCTCAGAAGTGGCAAATTTTCCGAGCATTGTAGGGACCCTTAGGGGGATCATGACTGGTGAGTTTCGGGCCCCTAGGCCAAAGAGGCCTAGGGTTACAAAAAACTGTTTAACAGTTATTTACCCTCTTGATATACACACACATACGCACACACACGCACGCACACACACACACACACACACACACACTCACGTACACACTTCAGTCCCTAAGGTAACTATTTATGTTTTGTTTTGTTTTAATTGACATTTTTTTTACTGCTAAATTTTTATTTGGGTAATAATGGGACAGTGTGGGAGGTAAGGTGTTAATTTTAAATGTATGTGCAGGCCTATTTATTAAATGTATGTAGGTGTAATTTTACTATTTGGCCACAAGATGTCCTTGCACATTACTTCCTATTAGCGTACTATAAGTACACGAATAGGAAGTAATGCATGGAAGTGTTACTTTGGTAGTTACACTGATCGCAGGATCTCATTGATGCTGGTGTAGTGTCTGATCGTGCCTTTCACTCTGCCTTTCACGCATGCTCAGTGGGAAATTAAATATAATACCCCCAAAATATGTCTTCTTCCACACCTCCTACACTCCCCACATTTTCAAGGTAGAGAGGGGACCCCCCAAACTACCTCTGTGCCAAATTGCAGCCCACGAGCACCCCTGGTTTCTGATATAGATTACAGAAACCTATCTTGGGAATCAGCGGGGCTCGGGGGCTGCAGTTTGTCACAGAGGTAGTTCTGGGGGTCCCCTCCTTACCCGGAAAATGTGGGTAGTGTAGGAGGTGTGGAAGCGGAGATATTTGGTGTGTTTACCACTGGCAGCATAATTAAATAGGAAATGAGGCAGCACAGGCTCCTACTGCGCATGCGCAAATTTACAGGCAGCACGATCAGACACATCCTCAGAGGTCATTGACACGGGGACTGACATTAATGAATGGGAACAGCGAACAGCGGTCCTCTCCGGACTGAAAATCCCAGACATTGTTCATCTACTATGTTGTCTGTCTACCATGTCTAGTTCCCCAACTCTCTCTTCACTTACTCTCATATTACATCGATGTGGTCAAATAGGCTAATCAAAATTGGATGTGTGTATGCACCCTTAGATGCAGTGGTTCAGCAGGACAGCCAGGCAATCTGCATTGTTTAAAAGGAAACAAATATGTCGGCCTCCATATGTCTCTCACCTTGGGTTCCCTTTAACAACTTCAGGCCCCTCAAGGACCAAAGACTTTTTTTTGACATTTTTTTTCCCAACACAAGCAGTGATCACTGTGCTTAGCTCACAGTGATCATCACAGGATCAGGACCCAAAATAAAATTGGCTTCTGGGCGATATGGTGACAGCAGAGTGAGCAGGTTGCAGTGTTGCAGTATTGGCGCAAACCATAGGAGTGGCGTGTAGGTAAACTAAACCCTGACACTGATAAGCAGACACAAACGGAGTAGAATTCAACTAGCCCAGTTTGGAAGCGGTTAAGTGAGCGATTTACAATGTATTTTTGCCAGAGAGCCACCATAAAAAGCCAGCATGTCGACAGCCACCATGAATCTGTCACAAAAGGTGTACTTTAACCATTTATGCCACGCGGACATGAGCTTCACGTACGCAGCGGCAGCTGCTAGAGCCGCAGGGACGCGCTAGTCACATCCCTGCAGTTTGGGGGGATTTGCAGGTGATCGGGCAGGCAGATGCCCGCGATCGCGCTTTTACCAGGAGCAGGGGGAGTCCCCTGCGCCAATCCGTACATTAACGCCAAGAATAAACACTGTTTTTGTTCGAAAAAACAGTGTTTACTCTTACATAGAGCCCGTCATTTCTGCTGGTTTCCATCGCCCGATCACTAAATTTATGAATGGGAACATTCATAATCTCCCCCACCGGCACTGTGATTGCAGGCTTCCAATGGAAGCCTGCGTCACTTCCCTAGTTGCAATGTAGCAATACATTGGCGTCAATTCACTAAGCTTATCTCCTGTCTTTAATAACGTTTCAGAGTTGTTACCATGGTGATAAGGCATTTAGTATTCAGGAAACATTTTACCTCAGGCAAACCTGAAGTTAACTCTTCTGTCTTTTAGTTAACTCTCCAATCCTTAAAATAACTCCAGCGTTAAAGACAGGTTATTAACTGCGTGTGAAAATAACTACAGAGGAGGTAAATTAATTACAGAGGAGGTAACTTAAAGGAGAACTGTAGTGAGAGGTATATGGAGGGTGCCATATTGCTTTCCTTTTAAGCAATACCAGTTGCCTGGTTATCCTGCTGATCCTCTGCCTCTAATAATTTTAGCCATAGACCCTGAACAAGCATGCAGCATATCAGGTGTTTCTGACATTTTTGTCGGATCTGACAAGATTAGCTGCATGCTTGTTTCTGGTGTGATTCACTCTACTGCAGGCAGATAGCTTAGTATAGCTGCCAGGCAACTAGTATTGCTTAAAAGGAAATCAATATGGCAGCCTCCATATCACTCTCACTACAGTTCTCCTTTAAGGAATGAAGAGATAAGATAACTCTCTTACAGTGTGGTGGTACATTTTCTCTTGCCTTATCTCCAGCATGATCTTAGTGAATTGAGGCCTTTGTACCCTATGTAGTGTACTTGTAAATAGTAAAATGCACCTACTGACTTTAGGGGGGGCGGGGGATAATATTTATGTCAAGAGGGAATCTTATTTATTAAATAATGGGCTAAAAATGTGTCATGGATGTAAAACTGAAAAAAATGCACCTTTATTTCCAAATAAAATATTGTCAACACACATTATAATAGGGATATAATTTTCACGTTGCAATAACCAGGACAAATGAGCAAATAAAATGTGCAGATTTTAATTACGGTAGCATGTATTATTTTGAAACTATAATGGCCAAAAACTTAGAAATAATGATGTTTATTCCATTTTTGTTGTATTATTCCCATCAAAATGCCACCCACAGAAAGCCTAATTGGTGGTGGAAAAAAACAAGGTATAAATCATTTCTTTGGGATAAGTAGTGATAAAGTTTTTGGGGAATGAAAGACAGGAGCGCTGAAAGGGGAAAATTCCTCTCGTCCATAAGATGAAAAATACCCACGGGCTGAAATGGTTAAAGAGAGTCTGAAGCGAGAATAAATCTCGCTTCAGACCTCATAGATAGCAGGGGCATGTGTGCCCCTGCTAAAGCGCCGCTATCCCGCGGCATAACGGGGGTCCCTGATCCCCCAAATCTCCTCTGTACAGCCGGGGAGTGCTTCCTGGTTGGGGCAGGGCTAACCACCGCAGCCCTGCCCCACGCGCGTCTGTCAGCGCGTATCTCCGCCTCTCCCCCGCCCCTCTCAGTCTTCCTTCACTGAGAGGGGCGGGGGAGAGGCGGCGATGCGCCACTGATAGACGCGACTGGAGGCAGGGCTGCAGCCGTTAGCCCTGCCCCAACCAGGAAGCACTCCCCGGCTGTACAGGAGCGACCAAGTCTGCAACCAAGTGTTGCAGTGGAGGGTTTGGGGGTGAAGGGACCCCCGTTTAGCGGCGCGATAGCGGCGGTTTAGCAGGGGCACACGTGCCCCTGCTAACTATGAGCTCTGAAGCGAGATTTATTCTCGCTTCAGAGTCTCTTTAATGCAGTGCTGTGTACATTACTATATGGCATTGAAAGGGTTCTGCAGAACTACAGCAACAAGCTTATCACTATATAGCACTGAAAGGGGTATAGCAGAACTACAAGCATCAGGCTGCTAGTACTGATGGTACCCCAGAACTGGTGTAACACTGTGGGGCAACATACAGTATTTCTGCTCCCAAGTTTCACATCCCACTTCTACTCTTTTTATATTACATCAGTTTGAAACAATATTCACCAGCTATAATCAAACTAAACAATTTTCTTTTATTTTCAGTTGTGGAAATGTTTCTCTATGAGTATATTCTTTCATTATCCCTGCTTGCATCTCTGCTATTCTTCCTCTCAATATTGGCTCAGTGTGAGTTTCAATATCAATTGCTCTTCAGCTGGCATGCAAGCATGAAAAAGTGATCCTTTCCAGATATTAATTTCCATTTAAGATAATTATAGTGCGCCGAGTCTTCTGAGTAGCGGAGCCCACATGTCGCAAATGGAGATCACAATTTCAATTAATGCTGAAGATTTCACACACAGCAGTTTGCTCTTGTGGTCAGTCCTGGGGTCATTTTCATCACAGACATCGTCAACATGGAGTTTAGTATGTTCTCATATTGTGTGGTCTGGTCCCTTGAGCCCAAAAATTTAGCTTCCAAACAAATTTGCACTGACTCAGTTGATGCAGAATTATGCACATTCATGCAGTTTCAAAATAAACAGATTTAATTCCACCTCCACTTCATGTGATTGGTCCTTTTTAACCTCCCTGGCGGTATGATAAATGCGGCTGCGCGGCCGCGGAAGGGTTTTTTTCAAATTATTATTTTTTTTAGCATGTAGCTAGCCTAGCGCTAGCTACATGCTTCCCCCCTCCCTGCGGCGTCCCCCCCCCCCCCCCGTACCTACCCCGCTTGCCCATAAGGAAATCCCGTTCTAAACGGGATTTCCTTGAGGGTTTTCCCCGTCGCCATGGCAACGAACGTCGCGACGTCACAGGGAATCCCGATCCACCCCATAGAGCAGCGGGCGGCAGCGATCAGCCCAAACATGCAGCTAGCAAAGTGCTAGCTGCGTGTTTGAAAAAAAAAATTACGTAAATCGGCCCAGCAGGGCCTGAGCGACACCCTCCGGCGGCTTACCCCGTGTCACACATGGGGTTACCGCCAAGGAGGTTAAGCTGAATACATGTGCATAATTCTGCTTCAACAATCGTTTGTTATCTCACTGAACAGCCCTAGCGGATTTGTATTTAAGCTACTGTGTTCTCAAAGTACACTGGGAAAAAAACTCAAATTAAACATTTCCAAAACTAATATTTTCCCATCACAATTCATTACCTATATTTTGCTGTATATGGGACAAGTGAACCACACACTGTGTCAATTACACTTAAAGAGAACCTGAACAGAAAATAAAAAGTCAAAATAACCATACACAGGTTATACCTCCTGTGTAGTCTACTCCTCCATCTCTTTCTCCTCTCCTGCATCCCATTTATCCACTGTGATCAATGGCATTCTCTGTCCTCCATTTTAAAAAATGGCCATTACCCAATGACAGCTTCCTGGTCAGCACGCTGTTAAAGGGACTCCGAGCACCTCTCATGGGTATGCCTTTAAGACTACTGCAAAGTACTTAAAGATGCATTCGATTTCAATTTAAAAATCGCGGCTGCCATCACGACTATATTATAACTTCCGGGTCACCCCTGTCTTCTCTGTTAGAGAAGTGCATCACTGAATGAAGCAGGAACAAGTGACACGCATGGCCATTGCAAGAGGCTCCTCCAGAGGAGGACTTTGTTAGAAGTCATCTGGCTTAGAGGCATGCCCATGAGAGGTGCTCAGAGTCCCTTTAAACTGTAATATCACCCACTTGAGCCATATGGAAACATAGACACTACCTTGCACATTCAGTTGTAACTGACAGCTGCTGATATATAACTGACAGCAACTGGTACATTTCAGTTCTAACAAAATATTGTCAGAACTGGAAGGGATCACTGGAAGAAGAAAATGGTGAGCTTCTGAGAGGAACTCACGGTGAGGTGAGTAGGTAATATTCATTTGCAGCTACGTCATGTGTTTATTTTAAATAATCTTACTCGCTTCAGGTTCCCTTTAAAGGGAGTCCAAGGTGAGAGGGATTTGGAGGCTGCCATATTTATTTCCTATGAAACAATACCAGTTGCCTGGCTGTCCTCCTGATCCTGTGTCTCTAATACTTTTAGGCATGGACTCTGAACAAGCATGCAGCAGATCAGGTACTCTGACTCAGCTATTTTACTGGATTAGCCATATTGTTCCAGGGTTTTGACTTCTTATGGCTGAGGATCAACAGGGCTTCCAGACAACCGGCATTGTTTACAAGGAAAGAAATATAGTAGCCTCCATATCGCTCTCGGAGCTAGTCTACTTTAGGGGACCCACCGCAAATCCCCATAGACACTTTCAGCTGGTCTGCAGAAACGGAACAAATGTCCGCTTTCACCTTGTTTAAACCCCCACAAGCCTTATCCCCACGGATAGGTAAGCATATCCTGTAACGAACTGTGAGGTTTTCGGTCAAAAAAAAGTTGAAATGGGCTGTGTAGGAGCCGCCGAACGGCCTTAATCTCGGTTCCGTCTGCCATCTTCATTCTGCTGTGCAGGTCCTTTCTTTCTCCTCATTGGAGGGTTCGTTAGCTGCCGACAGAAGCTGGCACGCCCCCACCCAACAATCCCTCCAATGAGGAGGAAGACACGACCTGCAGAGCAGAACAAAGATGGCTGACGGACCCGAAATTGCGGCCGTTCGGCGGCTCCTGTACAGTCAGTTCAAACTTTTTTTTGACCGAAACCGCAAAATTCGTTAGAGGACATGCTTAGCTACCCAGGGATATAAGGCTTGTGGAGGTTTAAACAAGCAAACGGAAGACATTTGTTCCGTTTTGCAGCCCAGGTGAAAGTGTCTATGGGGATTTGCGGTGGGTCCTCTAAAGTAGACTAGCTCCTCGCTCTCACCTCGGGTTACCTTTAAGGCTGGGTTTACACAAAAAATGTGTATAGTTCTGTTCCTGTCCTGTCCTGTCAGTTTTGAATCCGTTTTCTGTGGCTAGCTAGGTTAACAAATAAAAAGTAGACAGCACCATTCCTGTCAGGTAAAACTGATAGAAAACGAACAGAACTGGAACGGAAATGTACAGATGTATGTGTGAACCCAGCCTGTATTTTTATTGTATATAAAAAAAATCTCTTTAGGCTGGGTTTACACTGGTAACTGAAATGTTTTAACTAAATCAGTTGTTCATCAGTTGCTGTGCATTTTCATCGCCATTCCATGCTGCTCTGTTACTTAGCTTAGCCTCACACCTCCTCAATCATGGTTTTGTGGCCAGGAGTGCTTTGCCCATACACAGTAGCAATTTCTAGTTACCGCGCAAGTGAAGAACACTACCGGTCACGGGAATGTGATGGAGGAGGCGAGTGACACGTGGCTGCGCATGCAGCGTTCAGAGAGGAACAAAGCGGTGCGGAATGACTGCAAGGGACAAGGACAACTTAAGGGGCTGGAAGAAGCCCCAGGTAAGTAACTGGCCATTTTCCTTTTAACCATTTAATGACACCCTAACGTATTAAAACGTCATGCTTTACCCTATTAACAGCAACATGATGTTTTAATACGTCGCACGTTCCCGCCGCCGCTACCGCCGTGTGTGCGCCGCTACCGCCGGGATCCCGTGCTGAGTGATTGGGGAAGAGGACCGAACGGTCCTCTACCCAATCGCAGTGCCTGGAGTAAATGGACGTGACCGCGAACAGCGGCTACGTCCATTCACAAAAACAGGAAATTGTTACTTTTCAATAAAGTGTAAAAAAAAAAAAAAGTGATCACTTCCTATAACGAAGTGTTCACTAGCGCCATCTTGTGGCCAAAAAGTAGATTACACATACAAAATACATACATACACAATTACATACACATCATTAACCCATTCAGGTTCCGTGGTTTTCACGTGAGAAATGTTCACCTCCCATTCATTAGCCTATAACTTTATCACTACTTATCACAATGAACTGATCTATATCTTGTTTTTTCCGCCACCAATTAGGCTTTCTTTGGGGGGTACATTTTGCTAAGAGCCACTTTACTGTAGACGCATTTTAACAGGAAGAATAAGAAAAAAATGGAAAAATTCATTATTTCTCAGTTTTCAGCCATTATAGTTTTAAAATAATACATGCCTCCATAATAAACTCACGTATTGTATTTGCCCATATGTCCCGGTTATTACACCGTTAAAATTATGTCCCTATCACAATGTATGGCGACAATATTTTATTTGGAAATAAAGGTGCATTTTTTCCATTTTGCATCTATCAATATTAACAAGTTTAAAATAAAAAAAATATAGAAATATTTCATCTTTACATTGATATTTAAAAAGTTTAGACCCTTAGGTAAATATTTACATGTTTTTTTTTTATAGTAAACATTTTATTTGGGTAGTTTTGGGAGGGTGGGGGGTAAACAATAGATTTATAATGTAAATGTGTGTTCATTTTAATTTATTTTTATTTTCAGTTGTAGTATTACTTTTTGGCCACAAGATGGCAGCCATGAGTTTGATTACATGACGTCACTCTAAGCGTAAAACACGCTTAGAGTGGCGCATCGGGGAGGGAACGGCCAGAAAAAGCGCAGCTTCCGAGAGAAGCTGTCACTTTTTCAGCGGGGGAGAGGAATCAGTGATCGGGCACCATAGCCCGATACATTGATTCCCTGGCTACCGAATCCGTGGCCGGGGAGTGAGCGTGCACACGCGCGAACGGCCACGGGAACGCGCATGGTTCCTGGACGTAGTTTCTACGTCCAGGAACCAAAATAGGTGAATAAAATTACACTTACAACCCTCCCACCCAAAAAAAAACACTTGTAAAAAAAAAATTCAGCTTAAAATGAATAAATAGTTTCCTTATGGACTCAGCTTTTTTTAATCTTATTTTATGGGGGGAAATTAATTTTAATTTATTACATTGGAGCTGGTAATTATGGCCAGAACAAAACAAAACAAAAAAACAACAGAAAAATAACACCTATATTTCAAAATAATATATTGTCGCCATACATTGTGATAGGGACATAATTTAAATGGTTTAATAATCGGGACAACTGGGCAAATAATATGTGTTAGTTTTATCCACAGGAGAATGTTTAATTTTAAAACTATAATGGCTAAAACCTGAGAAATGATGATTTTTTTTCTTTTTTTCTCATTAAAACGCATTTAGAATAAAAATGTTCTTAGCAAAATGTACTACCCACAGAAAGCCTAATTGGTGGCAAAAAAAACAAGGTATAGATCATTTTCTTGTGATAAGTAGTAATAAAGTTATTAGGGAATAAAAGGGAGGAGCACTGACAAGTGAAAATGGCTCTAGTCCATTAGAGTAAAAACCTTTGGGGGTGAACTGGTTAACAGTTAGTGTTCTTTAAAATTCTAACTACCCTTCTGCTGATTTAACAACGAAACTAGCAGCTTTTCCTATATACCTGTACATGGGTGGTCCCAGTGTGGAAAAGAGGATTTATGGGCCACAGAATGATATTGGTAAGTAGGCAGCTTATCAATATCATGCTATGGCCCCAAACATTCCCTCTTACACCACCCATGTGTATAGGAAACATAGGGGAAAAAATCTTGGTGGTTTCATTTTCAAATCTGCAGATTGAACCTGGCTGCTGGTTGTAATGTGACACTGTCAGTCACACAGGATATTGCTAGTTATGTGGCTGTAAAGGGGCCAGGGTGATTCTCACTTATCACTGTGTGCCTCTGTCTGTCGTTGCCCTGTTTGAGTCTGTGACCATGCACACTGGCTCACTCTTCCTCCCCCCCCCCCCCCAAGCTGCAGCTCCCTCACACTAGTGACACTCACTTCTGGCATTAATCAGGGCTGGGGAAAGCAGTGGCAAGACAGGATAATTATGGGGTCAAAGTGTCAAGCATCGTAAAGTTCTAGCTGGCAGGGGCTGAGTTAGAGGCCCCCATCCTCCATTAGAAACCAGTGAGACTCATTCACACACGCACAAACATGCTGCGCCTGACAGCAGGACCAATACAAGGAGAGGAGAGTCTGGAGTCCGCCAGGAGAAAAGCGCGATATAAGTGTTCTGTGTTTGTTTGGAAAAACATTACACATAGAACAGAACTGCGCGTACAGGGAGAGGAGGCGGACTGTGTCTGGCTGAATGGCTGTACATTCCTCTAAGTACAGAGCCGCGCTTCATCTCCGATCTTTAGCTGAACTGAGCTGCGTGTGACATCACTTGCATTCCCCGCCCCTCCACACAACTGCCAGGAGCTGAAGAGGAGGGCGGAGATAGCATCACTGAGTGACAGTGGCTGGCTGCAAGGATACAGCTGCCGCTGTTCACATATAAATGCATAGAACGGGGATAATTTCATGGATTTCACCCGGGCGGCCCGCCCGCCCAGGTAAATGGCTCTGGGGAGAACACTGAACAGTGTCCAAATCAATTCACAAAAGTCAATGTACATGGCAATACCTTATTTTGTGATGCTACCGAAAAATAAATAACTGATGCTCTTTTGGTTTTTAAGATCGAACGAACATTTATGGTTGAATTGGTGCAGAATAAAAGAAGAATTTGAAGTAATGGCTGTACTTTGGCTTTTACAAGTTAAACAGAATGAACTCTACTTGTTAACCAATACATAGAACATTTGCAAATTCTACTACTTCAAAATATTCTGTGGCTTTTGGAACATTTGGTTTCCGAGCCTTGTAGATGATGATGATAATAATAATAATAATAATAATGAATAGCTTTACAAGGGCAATCAATTTGCAGGATTGAGTGTGTGCAGAGACAGAGATGCAGCACTGAACAAACTGTCCATTGTTGGAAAACGGTTATGTATTATAGAATTTATGTTTAATGTTTGTACCTAATTGAGCACACGGTTAATAAAACAAGACAAAAGATTCAAGCATGTAAAAAAAAAAAAAAAAAAGTAACACTATATTCTCCTAATATTAGATAACACAGCAACACAACAATTGTAATTTCATGTTTAAACTTTCCAGAAAGTGATGGTGTGCTGCTCATAGGGGGCAGAAATAATGGTAGCTGATACCAGTGTCCCACGAGAAATCTTTAAGCTGATCACACTGTTCGTGGGTGTGTTTTTATATAAGGGCTGTTGTTGCTGTCAGGTTTTATTACTATCTGCCAGCAGTAAAGATGATGACCAGCAGGCTCACAGTAGATCAGACAATATGAACTAATTACACAGTGAGTATCAATCTTTTTTTTTTTTTTCTATTTTTGAACTTCTCACTTTGCAATGGATTAGATTTTTATTTCAGGTAAGTTTCTCTCTTTCTGCTGGTAACATGAGAATTTTTTTTATACTGTATAAAATATCCTAGTACAAAATGGCACTGAAAGGAAAAAAAATAGCATAAAAAATATACATTAAACTATCATCGTTTTAAACATTTAAACATTTCAAGAACACACATTTTAAACATTGAAGAACAAATACATGTGCACCATCTGAAGGTTTCATATAGCCACAATGCATGGTTATAATGTGATGCCAGGTACAAATCTCTACATTCCATGATAGTGGATAATATATCCATTTCCAGGTAATATTTATAAGAAACATGAATCACAATTGTTCTGTAAACAGGTCAGGTCACATGCACATCCCATAATCATTCATGCTTGCTAGAATTTCAGCATGTTTCCTCCTCTATGGAATCAGGGATTAAGAAGGTGGATGATCCTCTCCTCTACCGGCCTTGTATCTCGCCATGTCTTCTGGAAAAGCTTTGGACAACTCTTGGATTAGAAGGTTTTTAAATTTCTGTAGAGTAAAGTTAAATGAAAAACATCAAATAATTTACTTTAGATTTATTAAAAGGAGGTCCCATACGTATGGACATTCCACAAGTGATACAGCTAATTTGTGCAATAGATCTACCGTATTTTTCAGACCATAAGATGCTCCGGACCATAGGATGCACCTAGATTTAGAGGACAAAATTCAGACAAAAAAAAAAGCTAAACTTGGTGCATCCATGGTGCAGGGGCGTCTTGTGGATGTTCTCCCCTCAATTATATCCCCCTTGTACAGTTTGTGTCCTGTTCCTCTTATATGTCTCGGTGGATTTGCTTCTCCCTCTGCGATTACATGTTCCCCAGCAACATGTGGGGGCAAACTATTATGTTATTAAAGTCAATACAATAATGTGTATTGAATTCCATATTTAAAAAAAAAAAAAAAAAAAAACCTACAAAAAAAATGCTTGAAAATGATTTGAAATTAATTGACCCACTTTTTGCACAGAAATCCTGAGGAAATTGAACGCCAGGGAGGTTAACGTATCTGTATGGTTTGGTGCAATAAGACTATCATTTTTAACCGTGCCCAGAGCTTCTATTAACCTTTTTACATGATGTTCCAGCATAGGGGTATATTGTATGCAAGTAGTGCCCATTAAGTTTACTGGGCTTTATGCAAATGATGTAATTTGCATAACTCATTAGTATATGTGCAAAAGCCACGTTGTCTGCTGCACAAGGTGCTGGTTTTTATCATGCGAGTTACGCAAATTACATAGCATCCTAAATAATGTGTGTGAAGCCTGGTAAATCAGTTTAACGGTGATAAGTGGAAATACCCCATAGTGTGTTCCCTATGAGACAAACACCAGATTCACATGTGATCTGGTAAGAGACTGTCGATTTGCTTAAAGAGGAGCTGTTAGGTATAAGGTCTCAGAGAAAATAAACACATATATCAGTAGCTAAAGATTGGCTGTACTTACATTACATATGCATTTCACTGTCCACGTTTGGATTTCACAGAATTTGTATATAGTATATGCAGAGATAGATGCTCCTGACAGCTCATGGCAGGCTCCATGTTTTTCTGTCAAATGTGTCGTCATGTCCTGCCTGCTTCCTGATCACAGATAAGCTTGTACTAAATAACACAGTGTGCAGTGAATATTAATGAGCCATGTGGCTAGGAACAATAGCTGACTCCTGCAGTGTACTCTGCCCGAGATTTATCAGTGCTACGTGCTGGACTGATTACACAAGCTGCTGTAACGTCTCATTAGCAGCCGAGGGGAGGGCCCCAGAATGCTTTGCAGTTTAGTATGCGGCTTGCGTCTTTATGGGTCTATAACAGCCTTTAAGATAAGCACACATCAAAGGTAACTAAGATTTTTATCTTCACTAATTGCTTTTGGGCTTCCTTCTAAACTGTTTAACACAGGAGAATAGAGGTTTAAATTAGCTTCTGCAGCCTGACAGTTACTCTTTAATAGCAATTTGTTGTGTAGGATTTTTTCCAGCAAGTATTATAACTAATATCTTACAGTTGGAAAACTAAGTGGGGTGTGAGAGAAGAAAATATTTGAAAGGTGGAGAAGGATATTCACTCCGTAACTCTGTGGTGATAACCTGCAATAAATTACTTCAAAAAGGTCAGTGCATGCTGTAACTAGGAAGTAGAAAAGACTAATAAGTGCAGCTGAGATATTTACCTGAAGAGAGGGAAACCTCAGGATCCCATTGAGGCTTCCCTCAATAGGATGTTGTACAAGAGGCCCCGTGCTACTGCACATGAATGGCTGTGTTTGTAACAGGAGAGGAGAGCGGCCTCTATGTGGAGGGGGGCCGTACTGAATAGGGGGGGGGGGGGAAGCAGAGCACGGAGGCAAGCCTCACTAGAACCTTAAGGCTTCCCTCTCATTAGTTGTAGATCTCTTTTTGAACTGGTTTGTATAACACCCCATAAAAGTGGCAACCCAAGCACAACATAGTTCCGCTTCTTACACACAATTTCTGCTACAGGCAAACTTTTATATGATTAAACAGAGGTGATTATTGAGACACAATAATCAAAATGCTTTATTTGTAAACCTTTTTTTTTGTACACGAGCTTCGGCTCAGGTACACTTTAACATGGGCTATTTATTTATTTTGATATATTTAAAGAGAACCGGAGGTGGGTTCTAAGAATCCTAATAGCACACAGAGGCTGGGTCTGCATATAATGCCCCGCCTCTGTTGCCATACAGCGTCCCTCCAGGCCCCCCTGCGCTCTGCTCTTCCCCCATAAATCACACAGCTGTGCTAGCGGCAAGCAGCGTGTCGCCAGCCGGCTGTTTACATCTGCCCATCAATCCAGCTGCTCCCCCGCCTCCTCTAGGTCGCAGCTCCCCGCCAGCGTCCCTTCCCTCCAACCAGCGGGGAGGGAAGGGATGCGGGGGGGGGGGGCGACCTAGAGGCGGCGGGGAGCAGCTGGATTGATGGGCAGATGTAAACCGCCGGCTTGCGACACGCTGCGTGTCGCCAGCACCGCTGTGTGATGTATGGGGGGCAGAGCAGAGCGCAGGGGGGGGCCTGGAGGGACGCTGTATAGCAACAGAGGCTGGGCATTATATGCAGACCCAGCCTCTGTGTGCTATTAGGATTCTTAGAACCCACCTCGGGTTCCCTTTACGCATTTATATAGGCTAGTTAGATGTAGAAATGCTTTGTGTTAGCCATAAGTTTACTAAGCTAGTGGTTCTCTCATACTGTCCCTTTAAAGAAAACCTGTAACGAGAAAAAGTTCCCCTGGGGGGTACTCACCTTGGGTGGGGGAAGCCTCCGGATCCTATCGAGGCTTCCCCGTCCTCCTGTGTCCCATGGCAGTCTCACTGTGCCCCTCCGAACAGCAGAGATGTAAATATTTACCTTCCCGGCTCCAGCGCAGGATCGGCTCTCCGCTCGGATAGCTGTCGGTCCTCTCTACTGCACAGGCGTAAGTCTCCTGCGCCTGCGTAGTAGAGTGGACCAGACAGAGATCGGCTATTTCCGTCTATGTCCGTGCTGAGAGCTGCAACAGCGCCACCCACTGGAGCCAGGGAAGTTAAATAAATCTAGCTTGTTAGGCTTGTCGAGCCAGGATTGCCGGAGACTTTGCAGGCAATCCAGCGCTGGCTCCCTCAGCTACAGGGGAGGGGGAAGCCTCATTGGGACCCTAAGGCTTCCCCTTCCCGAGGTAAGTACCCCCCAGGGGACTTTTTTTCAGTACAGGATCTCTTTAATGACAGAGTGCTTTGTATGCAGTCTTTGTATTCACTCACTGCTTTTTGTAGCAAAAAAAGGGTAGATCAATATATATATATAAAGCAAATGCAATATGTCCAAGCTTACCTTCAGTGTATCAATTTTACCCTTTACATGCTCATTCTTAGCTAGTGCTCTCTCCAAACACTCCTTGGTGTATAGCTGGGGGTTGCGACCTTGGTCAATATAACTGAAAAACATGTTAAAAAAAATAAATAAACTGTGAGATAGGTTAAAGGAGGGGTGTGACCTGATTGAATACAAACAAATCTAATTAAAAAAAAATACAAAAAACTTTATTACTTATCAAAAATGTTAAAACATTCAGCATGAAATAACACCCACCAAATGGCCCCCATCCACATAAACCCACCCGCTCCCCCTGATCCCCCCAGACCTCCCAGTTAGGCTGCTCTAAAATGTTAAAAATAAATATTATGGTGCGCTAATTGTACTGTATGTTTATTCATCTTGAACTAACAAGAGATGTTGGTCAATGACGTGTACCGGCTTTCTCCCACTGTGGGTTGGCATTTAAAGTATGCCTGAACTGAGAGGGATATTGTGGCTGCCATATAGATTTCCTTTTAAACAATACCAGCTGTCTGGCAGTCTTAATCATTCTGGCATCAGTAGTGTCTGAATCACACAGCTGAAACAAGCAAGCGGTTAATCCAGTCAGAAACCCCCGATTCCCATACTTGTTCAGGGTCTAAATCGCTAAGTGTAATATAGACAGAGTCACAGCAGGACAGCCAAGCAACCTGCATTGTTTAAAAGGAAATCAATAGGTCGGCCTCCATATCCCTCAGTTCAGGTGTGCTTTATGCCCAGTTCACACTGGTATTTCAAAGCCAAACGGATCCGGTAAAGCCATCTCATGGACCTGGTAATGTTGTGACGCGAGAAGCAAGGGGAAGAGAAAAAAGCCTGGGTAAGAAACCCTCCCTCCCTCACCCACCCACCCAGGTACAGTTTAGCATCCCCAGTCCCCACATCCCCCCACCCCAAGTGGAGCATCCACACATCCCCCCACCCCAAGTGGAGCATCCACACATCCCCCCGACCCTCACCCCCAGTGAAGCATCCCCACATCCCCCCCGACCCCCACCCCAGTGGAGAATCCCCACATCCCACCCAGACCCCTACCCACAGTGGAGCGACCCCACATGCCCCCCCCCCATACTCCCAACCCCAGTGGAGCGTCCCCACATCCCCCCCCCCTACACCCACCCCCAGTGGAGCGTCCCCCCAGACCCGCACCCCCATTGGAGCGTTCCCACATCCCCCCCAGATCCCCACCCCCAGTGGAGCATCCACACATTCTCCCCCCAGTGGATTTTGGCCCTTAGAATGGTCTATTTCTTCACTAGAAACATTCCGTTCTCTCACTGCCCCCAATGCAGGGCTTTAGCTTTCTGGAAAATTTGCTGCTGCAAGAAAGTTGCGGTCTGTTCAGCTGAACAGACGGACCGGATCCATTCAAACGGACACATGTGAACAGTTCCATAGATTAACATTAGATCCGTTCCGTTTGTACAGTGTACGGTTCGTTCAGTTCTGCGAACCGACAGTTTTTAAATGCAAGTGTGAACCAGACCTAAAGGAAATCCTACAGTGTTCTCCCCAGAATTATTTTCCAGCCGGGTGGCATGAAATAGTAGCCAGGTGGCATGAAATAGTAGCCGGGTGGCATGAAAAAGCAGCCGGGTGGCATGAAAAAGCAGCCGGGTGGCATGAAAAAGCAGCCGGGTGGCATGAAAAAGCAGCCGGGTGGGGAGAGATGAAAATGCAGGGCAACTCTGCTTACAGCATAGGAGGTGGTGAGGAGGTGAGCCAATGACAGCCGGGTGGTCACTAAATCTAGCCGGGTGGAGCACCCGGCTAAAAGAGCCTGGGGAGAACGCTGTCCTATCACACGGCAGCCTAGTAGGCAAAGTCACATCTCTATGTTGCCAAATTGTGCAGCTGTTCATCAAAGCTTTAAAGTGAAATTTGATTTTTTTTTCTCCTTTTTAGATTTGGCTAGAACAAGGAAGAGACCGATCTTCTGTAAGGCTCTTACACCTACCTGTATCCTATCTAGATACATTTCTATGATGCCCTGTCATGCAGATTTGGGACACAGATTGCAATTTACTTCAAAAATCTGTTAAACCAAATTAAGACTGAATCAAGGTAGACAGGAGGCACCAGAAGTATAAAATCAGATAACATTTTTTTAAAATATGGAAGTGGCCCTATTCCACTGAAGGGCGGAAATCCTGGTGTTTCTTCCAATCTACAGAGAGCAACTTCTTAATCCTGAGTGGGGACAGGCTTGTTCTCCCCACCTGCCGTTAGTTACACTGGTTGCCTGAGTGGTAACCCTGGTTTGTGAGTATCCCTTTACCTACTCTTCCTTTCTCCAACCTAAACCAATACATACTGCGTCATATCGGACTGTTGGTGTCCTTGTTCTTTTTCTACCAAATTAAGACTGAAGGGCCACACAGATTTGCAATAATCAGAGGTTTACTACACACCCTTGTTATAAAGGGGCACCATAACACATAGTGGAATGTATTACATTAATCATGATACTCAATTTTACATTATCCCGGTTTCAGCATCCGAAACACTTTCTACATAGTTACATACATAGTTACATAGTTATTTTGGTTGAAAAAAGACATACGTCCATCGAGTTCAACCAGTATAAAGTACAACACCAGCCTGCTCCCTCACATATCCCTGTTGATCCAGAGGAAGGCGAAAAAACCCTTACAAGGCATGGTCCAATTAGCCCCTAAAGGGAAAAATTCCTTCCCGACTCCAGATGGCAATCAGATAAAATCCCTGGATCAACATCATTAGGCATTACCTAGTAATTGTAACCATGGATGTCTTTCAACGCAAGGAAAGCATCTAAGCCCCCTTTAAATGCAGGTATAGAGTTTGCCATTACGACTTCCTGTGGCAATGCATTCCACATCTTAATCACTCTTACTGTAAAGAACCCTTTCCTAAATAAATGGTTAAAACGTTTTTCCTCCATGCGCAGATCATGTCCTCTAGTCCTTTGAGAAGGCCTAGGGACAAAAAGCTCATCCGCCAAGGTATTATATTGCCCTCTGATGTATTTATACATGTTAATTAGATCCCCTCTAAGGCGTCTTTTCTCTAGACTAAATAACCCCAGTTTATCTAACCTTTCTCGATAAGTGAGACCTTCCATCCCACGCATCAATTTTGTTGCTCGTCTCTGCACCTGCTCTAAAACTGCAATATCTTTTTTGTAATGTGGTGCCCAGAACTGAATTCCATATTCCAGATGTGGCCTTACTAGAGAGTTAAACAGGGCAATATTATGCTAGCATCTCGAGTTTTTATTTCCCTTTTAATGCATCCCAAAATTTTGTTAGCTTTAGCTGCAGCTGCTTGGCATTGAGTACGATTATTTAACTTGTTGTCAATGAGTACTCCTAAGTCCTTCTCCAAGTTTGATGTCCCCAACTGTATCCCATTTATTTTGTATGGTGCTAGACCATTAGTACGTCCAAAATGCATGACCTTACATTTGTCAACATTGAATTTCATCTGCCATGTATGTGCCCATATAGCCATCCTATCCAGATCCTGTTGCAATATGACACTATCTTCCTGAGAGTTGATGATTCTGCACAATTTTGTATCATCTGCAAAAATAGCAACATTGCTCACTACTGCATCTACTAGGTCATTAATAAATAAATTGAAGAGCACTGGACCCAGAACAGACCCCTGTGGGACCCCACTGCTAACAGTCTCCCATTTTGAGTACGATCCATTGACCACAACTCTTTGTTTTCTGTCCATTAGCCAGTTCCCTATCCATGAACACAGACTCTTCCCCAGTCCTTGCATCCTCAACTTTTGCACCAGACTTTTGTGGGGAACAGTGTCGAAGGCCTTTGCAAAGTCCAAGTATATCACATCTACAGCATTCCCAATATCCATATTAGCATTCACTACCTCATAAAAGCTGAGCATGTTAGTCAAACAGGACCTGTCTTTAGTAAACCCATGTTGATGCTGAGAAATAAGATTATTTTCTACTATGAAGTCATGTATAGTATCTCTTAGTAACCCCTCAAATAGTTTGCATACAACTGATGTTAAACTTACAGGTCTATAATTTCCTGGATCAGATTTTTTGCCCTTCTTAAATAATGGGAAAACGTGGGCTGTACGCCAATCCACTGGGACTCTGCCAGTTGCAAGAGAGTCACAAAAGATAAGATAAAGGGGTTTATCTATAACTGAACTTAATTCCCGTAGGACCCGAGGATGCATGCCATCCGGGCCAGGTGCCTTGTCTATTTTTAATTTATTTAGTCTTGCCTTCACTTCTTCCTGCATTAAGTATTTAATATTACAGTTAGAAGATTGAGACTCTTCTGCCTCTGTAGTTTGCAACAGTGCTGTTTCTTTTGTGAAGACAGAAGCAAAGAAAGCATTTAATAACTCTGCCTTACCTTGGTCATCCACCATTGAGTTCCCATCCTCATCCTTTAGGAGTCCTATACAGTCAACCTTTCTTTTTTTAGAGTTAATGTACTTGTAAAACTTTTTTGGGTTAGATTTGATATCCTTAGCGATTTGTTTTTCAGCTTCAATCTTTGCCTGCCTAATTTCTTTTTTTACAATTTTTATTGCACTCCTTATAATTGCTTAGCGCAGCCTCGGTCCCCTCCTGTTTTAAGACCTTATAGGCATTCTTTTTCCTCTTCATTTTATCTTTAACCTTTCTATTCATCCATAGAGGCCTTTTGTTATTCCTAGACATACTGTATTTCTGTAAATTGTAAGTAACCCCAGCCTCACAGAAATGGCTATGTTGTTGCAAAGCCTTCTCCTCCCAGAGCACTCTGGGAGACCAGGGGCCATATGCAATTCACTTTTTCTAAAAATTTTCCTAGGTGATCATTTTCATCTTATGTTTAGGATAACTTTTTAGCACTCAGCAATTGAAAACGTACTAAAACGTAGGTGAAAAAGAACTGTCAAAATTAGACTGAGTATTTTCTTGCTTGTTGGTGGCTTGAAAGGCATTTTATTGATAAGGTATGAAAATATCACCTAGGAGAAAAGTCAGCAGAAAAAGTGAATTGCATATTGGCCCAGGAGTTGTTTCAGATCCCTTTGGAACACACAAAAAAACAAACATTCCGCAGTGATGCTTGCCAGCAGAGAAGATGTTGCCACCTGTCATAAGTTAAATGGGGGGGAGGAAATATTTTACCATGAGCAAACACTGACTAAAAGATTTATAATATTAATATTGTAAAAAATAAGTCATTTTATTAACTTCAGGAGAGTTCCCCTTTGATGCCCCATTTCAGACACAAAATATAGGTAAAGGCTGCGCATCCCTGACCCAATACTGTACAATTGAATGGTTAATCGCTGTGGTGCACACCGCCCCCCCTGGACTAAAATGTACGCCCGCATCCAAACAATGCAATACTGGTCTATGGAGAAATTTTAGCTTCCATCATAGTTTTGCATGCAAAAATATAGATCTACTGGACATCTGCACCAACGTTGAGGTAAATCTCCAGAGCAGATGTCCTAACACTAAACTGACCTAAGTTAAAAGCAAATGTCTTTACCCTGGCAGCAGCTACGCTAAAATGTGTAACTTACATTCAATACAGACAGCAGAAAACAAAGCAAGCGCTCACCAATATGGGCCGCATCTGAATGACTCACCACCTCATATGCACCGCTTAAATAGCTCAAATACACACTCAGCAATCAGACAGATGCAAAAGTCATTTTATTAACTTCAGGAGAGTTCCCCTTTGATGCCCCATTTCAGACACAGATGTTTTCCTATATCCGGCACTCGGAGATTGTTTTTATTTATCTTGAAAGGACAAATATAGTGAAAAAAAGTAAGCAGTTAGAGAGTCTCAAGCCAAAGTAAATTCCCGTTTTTATTGCCCACTTATGTTAACCTCTTGAGGACCCTGGGCTTAAACCCCCCTAGTGACCAAGCCATTTTTTACAATATGGGCCACTACAGCTTTAAGGCCTTGTTGCAGGGCCGCACAACTCAGCACACGAGTGACCCCCCTCTACCCAGATGTTTGAGGTTTTTTTGTAAGTATTTGATTTAATTTGTTTTTAATTAAATTTGCCTATTTTTTTTTTTTATTATTCTTGTAATCCCCCCCCCCCCCCCCCCAGCCTATTAGCGTGATCGGCTGTCATAGGCTTCAGCTCTATGACAGCAGATCACTTGTCTGCCTCCCAGGGGGACAGTCGTGTCACACGGCTGTCCCCAGTAAAGCTCTGCTGTAGACTGCAGCGCTATACAAAATAGATAGTGGTTTCGCCGTCTAACATTCTCCTAGTGGCAATCGCCACTGGGAGAATAATGACAGCGCGGAGATCTGTCATTTATGCGGAGATGCGTGCGCATCGGCGCATGCGATCTCCTGCAAATCCCCACCCCAGGACTTGATGCCAATTGGCGTTAGGCGATCCTGGGGCTGCCGCGCGGTCACACGGTCATAATGGGGTTAAGCAACAGAGTATCCAAGCAGCTCAAGGTGACCCAAACTACTAGGATTGTATAGAGGGATAAAAGAGACCGAAAAACCCTCCTATTAATAAGCAATGCTTGGTGAAATTTGTCTTCTTAAAAACGGAAGTAAACTTGCAATAATTCAGCTATAAGTGAACATTTGCGGTAACCCACAGTGCACCACTACTGAATATGCAAATTATCTCTTTTCACCCCTGTAAGCCAGGCAAGCATCCAGAACCGCTGGTGTATAGCAAGCCTATAGCTGAAAATATTAGACAGCCACATCAACCCCACATGTAGGCAGCCTGTTTCGGACTTTTGGTCCTCATCAGTACATGGCAGGGATTGATATGGCTGTATGGTGATAGGGCTTGGACCAGTACAACAGAGTAACCAAGCAGCTCGGGGTGACCCAAACCACTAGGAATGTGTAGGGGGATAAAAGAGACCGAAAAGCCCTCCTACTAATAAGCAATGCTTGGTGAAATTATGTTACAGAATAAGACCATAGTTGATTCGCCACAACAGCGCAACAGAACAAGGTTTTATCCCCCCAAAATCCTAAGGGCAAAATTCTCCCCTCGCTTCCTGGAGGAGGCAGAGCTACAGCCTGCCTCCAGTCAATCTCTCCCGATGACCGCCTCTTCCCGCCCCTCTCAGTGAAAGAAGACAGAGGGGAGGGGAGAGGCGTCAATCAGCAGAGACTGACTGTACTAGAGGCAGAAAGTCGTGGAATCTGACTTGCACCGGGATTTTAGGGGGATAAAACCTTGTTCTGTTGTGCTGTTGCAGCAAATCAGATATGTTCTTATTGCTTAACATAAGTGGGCAATAAAAACAGGAAATTATTTTGACTTCAGACACTCTAAGATCTGACAAAACCAACAGGTTGTGGACAAGTCCATCTCCTCATGGGAGATTCTCAGGACTTTCTTTGCTTTCAAAACCATTGCCTGAATAGCAGTTGCTAAGTCTAACTGCCAAAATAGTAAGACACCAGCCAGCCTCCCTACTCACTTGCACACTTTTTTGGCAGTTAGACTTAGCAACTGCCTTTAAAATGCTTTTCAAAACAAAGTAAACAATGAAAATCCTCCATGAGGCGATGGACTAGTCCAAAACCTGTCAGTTCTGTCAGATTTTAACTGCTTAGTTTTTTTGCTGTAGTGGTTCTTTACGAACCTTGCAATCTTTATTTTAAAATCAAAGACTTTGTGACAGTGGTCCTTAAAATGGCTATGGTACAGTGAAAGGCATCAAAACCGTGGGATGTCATATATCAACAAAGGAAGAGAAAACTTACTCGAATACTTCCAAAGGCACAGTGATCTCATTAATCTGCTGCCGACACTTGTCTATATCCTGCAAGCCAGTAATCATGAAATTTCTGCAGGAGATAAAGATATATTATTATAAAAATAAATAAATAAAAACAGAACAGGACTAACCACGTTGTAACTTCAACCTGCACAAACAGTGAAAGCATTTTAAGAGTCTCAACACCCTCACTGAAATGTTCTTAGACTTGCAAGGATTTAAGCAACCTTTACAACATATTCTTACATGTGTCTGTTGTTAAAGGAAATCCAAGTTGAAAATAGACTGATGAGATAAACCATTGGAGCTAGCCTCCTACTCCTAAACTTACTTTTTAGAATCTCCGTTTTATTTTCTGTGTATTAGCTAAAAAACACAAGGTTTAAAGAGACCCAAGGTGGATTTTCTATAGTAAATGGGACACAGAGGCATGTTAGTGTGGTTATTACATTCCTCTGTGTCCTTCCATCACTCCCCCGCATCCCCTCTGGCCGCTACTCCCCCCCCCCCCCGACCCCCCCAAAAAAAGTTAATGACGAGTTTGTTGCTAGCTTGTGTAGGAAGGGAGGGCCATCCTTTGCTGGAGCGGGTCTACTGTATACCACCCCCTCCAGCGTCAGGAACTCTTCCATGCCTCTCCTCAACTGAGCGAAGGGGAAAAAAAAAGTGAACGAGAGGAGATACCGAGCCTCCTCAGAGCTCAGGCCCTCTCGTGCACTACCCTCAGTGACATGCTGTGACCCTCGGAAGTACTTCCGGCGTCGCGGCCATCTTGAAAATGTTTATTTTTTTCTTTATCAGCTGATGGATGAACGGAGTGGCAGAGAATGGCATGAATTGGTTCGTTAGGATCCTGAAGATGAGCTGCATCAGGTAGTAGTTTTTTTTTTTTTTTGTTTCTTTTTCAGGAACATCACCTCGGACTCTCTTTAAAGTGAACCTGAACTGAGTAAAATTATTTAAATTAAACACATGATGTATAATGCAAATGAATATTACATACCTACCTCACCATCAGTTCATCTCAGAAGCTCACTATTTTCTTCTACAGCAATTCCTTCCAGTTCTGACAACATTTTGTCAGAACTGAAATATACAGTATCAATGTATATCAGTTGCTGTCAGTTACAACTGAACGCATAACTGTTGTGCAAGGTAATGTCTATGTCTCTCTATGGCTCAAGTGGGTGATATTACAGTATAACAGTGCGCTGACCAGGAAGCTGTAATGGGATAACAGATATTTTCAAAATGGAGGACAGAGATTCCATTGACCACAGTGGACGAACAGGACGCGGGAGAGGAGAAAGTGATTGAAGAGTAGACTACACGGGATGTAAGTATGATGTGTGTATGTTTATTTTGACTTTTGTTTGCTTTAACCACTTTACCCCCGCCTGTACGGATTTCTCCGTCCCTTTTTCCATCCTTTAACCCCCAGGGACGGAGAAATCCGTACTTTCCGCGCTCCCGCCGCTGCCCGTGCTACCGCTCGTAAACACGCCGCCCGCCGCTAGTAAACACGCCGCCGCCCGCTCGCCCGGAGATCAATGAACGGGAAACTCCATTACCGTTCGTTGATCTAAGCCCCGCAATGATCCGCTGCTCTCCGAAGGACGCTTGGAGGTCGCATTAAAACAAAAAGTTACTGTGGCCATCTTGTGGCCAAATAGTAAAACTACACCCTACACATTTTTCACATACAAATAAATTACTTTTACACAAAAAAATTAACTCATTACCTCCCACACTCCCAATTTTTTTTTTTTTTTGTAATTAAAAAAAAAAAAAATTAAAAAATGTACAATAAAAAAAATTACATAAATAGTTACCTTAGGGACTGAACTTTTTAAATATTTATGTCAGGAGGGTACAACACTGTTACTTTATAAACTATGGGCTTGTAATTAGGGATGGACGCAAAACTGAAAAAAATGCACCTTTATTTCCAAATAAAATATTGGCGCCAAACATTGTGATAGGGACATAATTTAAACGGTTTTATAACCGGGACAAAAGGACAAATACATTTCATGGGTTTTAATTACAGTAGCATGCATTATTTAAAAACTATAATGGCCGAAAACTGAAAAATTATTTTTTTTCCCACATTTTTCCTATTTTCCCATTAAAACACATTTAGAATAAAATAATTCTTGGCATAATGTCTCACCTAAAGAAAGCCTAATTGGTGGTGGAAAAAACAAGATATAGAACGTTTAATTGTGATAAGTAATGATAAAGTTATAGACGAATGAATAGAAGGAGCGCTGAAAGGTGAAAATTGCTCTGTGGTGAAGTGGTTAATGTTGTATTGTCTCAGATGACTGATGCCGTCTTTCAGTGTCCCATAAGCTAAAATGTATGAGTTATTGACCTTATCTATCATCTGATCTCAGAAGCTGCTCTATTCCAGGAAAGTGTTTTATGGTTGTAATTCCTTATTAATAAAGATTGCTACATTCCGTGGTCCCGACTGGAGAGAAACTTACTTTCATATCTGAGGTTTAACTCTTTCCCTCAGAAAAAGAACAAAAAAATGACACAGCATAGTTATTTGTTTGCCTGGCACTGTACATGTCTATAGCATCATGACACCTCGGGTACACTTTAAACTACTGGTACAAGGTAGTGTACTAAGTTTCTGGAACTGTGTGCCAAGTAGGGCTGGCTGTTATCTCAAAAGACATAGCATATTCGCATCTTTAGATGTACAGTGTCATCATTCAAACTAATGTGTTGCAAGTGGGGCATTGTGAGAACACAATGCTGCAAGCATTTTTGTCAGCAACGCAGGCCCATTCACTGTCTTTTAATGTGGTGAGGGCTGAACTGGAAACACAGTATCTGCACTGCAGTAGAATGCACAGCCACTTGTGTTGAACAGTGTACCTCAGGCCTTCACCTGGAGGCAGGCTACTACAATAATGCAACAGCTTAGTCTCCTCCAGAGCCTTCTGGGAGAGAAGATTGGTTTATGGTAGCAATACCTCTTGTGCCAATTGTCTGTTATAGAAGGTGCAGGGAGCAGCTGGCCCATGGCTGGTACACTAAAAAAAACTTTGGAAAAATGCCCCTCTCTTCAAAAAAAAAACTTAAGTTTATGTACTGTTTTCCACAACAGCCAGTTCTAGAATAATAGATTATTAGGCAGCATGTATATCCCTTATCAAACATTATTAGGCTACATATGTATTATCTGGTAGAAGCTGGGCGCACGGCCGCATCTTTACACCTTAATATTTAATGTGAGCATCTTAAAAATTCCAAGAAAGACAGAAATATTTCTTCAAACAGATGAAACAATAACTTTCTGCCCTGGATGGTAGGAGGAAGTGAAGGTAAAGGGTCAACTTGAGTTTCCAACGTATGGACATACCTTCATCTTCAGTGCTGTCTGAAGAAATATTTTTGTCATTATGAAGTTTCCAAGATGTTCACAATAAACGTTAAGCATCCGAGGTGAAAATAAACTAATGAGCTAAACAATTGTATCTATCCTAGTTCTAAAAATGACTTTTTTTTTTTTTTTTTTTTAGCTATCCCACAATTGTATTTAATATTTAAATCTACTTAAAGTTTTTACTGTTTCATGGCCTCTTCTCAATGGTACACATTCACTGAAGTATGCCAGAGCTAAAATCTATGAACTATTGACCCTTTTTATCTTTTTCCTGCTCTCAGAAGCCATTTACTGCCAAGAGAGTGTTTTATTGTTGTAATTCCTTACCAGCTAGGGTTACTCTATAGTCCGACCCAGTCCCAACCCGGACAGAAACTGTCACTTGCATACCTGATTTGTAACTCTTTCAGGCAGAGAAAGAAAAAAAAGGAAACCAGTATAGTAATTTGTGTGCTTGGCAGTGTAAATACACATGGCTATCTCATGACCCAAGTCATCTCGGATGTTCTTTAACCCTCCTGGCGGTTTGGCAAAATCCGCCAGGGGGCAGCAAATACGTTTTTTATTTATTTATTTATTTTCATGTAGTGAGACGAGGTCTCGCTACATGATAGCCGCTGCTCAGCGGCATCCCCCCAGCCCCTCCGATCGCCGCCGGCGATCGGAGATCAGGAGATCCCGTTCAAAGAACGGGATCTCCTGGAGGGCTTCCCCCGTCGCCATGGCGACGGGACGGGATGACGTCACCGACGTCAAAGGGGACTCCGATCCACCCCACGGCGCTGCCTGGCACTGATTGGCCAGGCAGCGCACGGGGTCTGGGGGGGGGGCGGCTGCGGCGACGCGTATAGCGGCGGATCGGCGGCGATCGGGCACTGCACGCAGCTAGCAAAGTGCTAGCTGCGTGCAGCAAAAAAAAAAAAAAATTATGCAAATCGGCCCAGCGGGGCCTGAACGGTGCCTCCCGGCGGCATAGCCCGTGCTCAGCACGGGCTTACCGCCAGGGAGGTTAAGGAACTGCCAAATATGTTCAACTTTTACCAGGTGTCTTAGAAGTACCTTGTAAGTGGTTTAATTTATAAAGTGTGGTAATTTATAAAGTGCACACTGTGTTGTTTCCGACAAAATTGATCTATCTTACCGCTTCTTCATTGAATAGTTTTGAGCTGCACCTTTGTATTGTGGTGGTTTGGAAGACAACGAGTTGCTTCTCTATGACAAATAGTGGGGTAGCTTTGAAATTAGAGATAAAAATGTATAAAGCCTCTAGAATAGGAGGTGAAGAAATGTTTGATGGTTTTAACAGTAAAAGGAGGGACCTTGCCTAAGCAAATGTCACACACACACACACACACACACACACACACACACACACACACACACGGGACGATGGAAGAAAATTCTGTCAGTTTGAGGTTGTTGGCCTTTATTACTCTTTGTTGGGCAGCTCGGTGGCGTAGTGAATAACACTCTCGCCTTGCAGCGCTGGGTCCCTAGTACGCTTCCCAGCCAGGGTGCTATCTGCACAGTGTTTGAATGTTCTCCTGTGTTTGTGTGGGTTTCTTTCGGGCACTCTGGTTTCCTCCCACATCGCAAAAACATACCCATAAGTTAATAGTCTTCCCCTTAAAACTGGCCCTAGACTCTGATACATACACTTCACAATATAGACAATCGAAGTGATTAGATTGTGAGCCCCTCTGAGGGACAGTTAAGTGACAAGACACTATACTCTCTACAGCACTGTGGAAGATGTCCACGCTATATAAAATACTAAATAATAATACTCAAGAAAACAAGATTATTACAAAGTAATAGAGTTGGAAATCAATTATGTCCTGTAAGTCAAGAATATGTGAATAAGTAGTAAATAAATTAAGGTATTTTACTTTGACATGGACATCTAAAAAGTGTTTAACCACTTCACCCCCGCCCGTACGGATTTCTCCGTCCCTTTTTCCATCCTTTAACCCCCAGGGACGGAGAAATCCGTACTTTCCGCGTTCCCGACGCTGTCCGCGCTCCCGCTCGTAAACACGCTGCCCGCCGCTAGTAAACACGCCGCCGCCCGCTCGCCCGGAGATCAATGACCGGGAAAATCCATTCCCGTTCGTTGATCTAAGCCCCGCAATGATCCGCTGCTCTCCGATGGGCAGCGCGATCATTGTGAAAAACACACACTCATAGCCTCCTTATACTTCCTGCGAGCGCTCGCAGGTCGCAATACACAAAAAGTTACTGTTGCCATCTTGTGGCCAAATAGTAAAACTACACCCTAAGCATTTTTCACATAGAAATAAATGAGGGTTACACAAAAAATTAACTCATTACCTCCCACACTCCCCATTTTTTTTTTTTTTTGTAATAAAAAAAAAAATTCAAAAATTTACAATTAAAAAAAAATACATAAATAGTTACCTTAGGGGCTGAACTTTTTAAATATTTATGTCAAGAGGGTATAACACTGTTACTTTATAAACTATGGGCTTGTAATTAGGGATGGACGCAAAACTGAGAAAAAAATATGCACCTTTATTTCCAAATAAAATATTGGCGCCAAACATTGTGATAGGGACATAATTTAAACGGCTTTATAACCAGGACAAAAGGGCAAATAAATTTCATGGGTTTTAATTACAGTAGCATGCATTATTTAAAAACTATAATGGCCGAAAACTGAAAATTAATTATTTTTTTTCCCACATTTTTCCTATTTTCCCATTAAAACACATTTTGAATAAAATAATTCTTGGCATAATGTCCCACCTAAAGAAAGCCTAATTGGTGGAGGAAAAAACAAGATTTAGTTCATTTCATTGCGATAAGTAATGATAAAGTTATAGACGAATGAATGGAAGGAGCGCTGAAAGGTGAAAATTGCTCTGGTGCTCAGGGGGTAAAACCCCTCAGTGGTGAAGTGGTTAAAGGAAAACTGAAGTAAGAAGAATATGGAGGCTGCCATATTTGTTTCCTTTTAAACAATACCAGTTGCCTGGTAGCCCTGCTGATCTATATGGCTGCAATAGTCTGAATTACACCAGAAACAAGCATGCAGCTAATCTTGTCAGATCTGACAATAATGTCAGAAACACCTGATCTGCTGCATGCTTGTTCAGGGTCTATGGCTAAAAGGATTAGAGACAGGATCAGCAGGATAGCCAGGCAACAGGTATTGCTTAAAGGAAATAAATATGGCAGCCTCCATATCTCTCTTCAGTTGTCCTTTTTTTAATAAGAAAGGGGAGGCTTTTCCCCAGGGCTGTGGAGTCAGAGTCGTGGAGTCGGAGCAATTTTGGGTACCTGAAGTCGGAGTCGGGAAAAAATGCACCGACTCCGACTCCTAATGAATTTAAACTGTAATTAAAATAGACAATATGATAAAATGTTCTATTTCAATAAAGCAGTCCCCGTATTTTTAAAGTCAGATACACATATCTGATTGACTGTATATATGATGTGTACACAGGAATCTTTTATATACACTAAATAACATCTATGCTGTAAGAAGCCTGATGTGTAGCCGTGTCACTAATAGAGATAGTCAACGAGATGCTAATAATTCTGCATTTATGTAAATAAATGCACTCCCATTGCTCATGAAATCAAATAATTTGATATGTTAAAATTTGGTTTGGTGACTACGAATTAAAGGGTACCTGAGATGGATGAAAAGAAAAGTTTTATACATACCAGCCCCCTTGAGGCAAATCAGTCCCTTGCTGTCCTCCTCCACCACCTGATCTTCTGCTATGAGTCCTGGTAATTCAGCCAGTCAGTGCAGTCCGGCCGCATGCCGCTTCCACAGCCAGGAGCGTTCTGCACCTGCGCAATAATGCTACGCAGGTGTAGTACGCTCCCAGTGGCGGAGTGTGTGCATGCGCACTACGCCCCGACTTGCTTAAGTACCTGGACCAATAGCAGAAGATTCAGGTGGCGGAGGAGGACAGCGAGAGACTGATTAGTATGAAGGGGGCTGGAGGAAGCCCCAGGTATGTATAAAATTTTAATTTCATCTGTCTCAGGTTTACTTTGTTACACAGTAGTACTATACTCTACATAGGCACTCCCCACAGAGCTGCAGGGAATCCACTGAGAATGTTGTGCACATTGAGCACAGAGGTGTTGTCTATCACCCATAAACCTAGTTCAGATTGTACATGAAGAATGTGTAATAGAGGAAGAATCCCCTCATTCCCCTGCAGAGTACCTGCACATCATTCTTACATGCACCCACAGTTACATTGCCTAGGCCTGATAGATGTTCTTTGTTCCGGTCTGTACCTTCTACAAGTACTCTTACCAAGGACTAGTTTTAGTCTATGACTAAAAGTATTAGAGGCAGAAGATCAGCCAAATAGCCAGGTAACTGGTATTGTTTAAAAGGGAATAAATATGGCAGCCTCCATATCCCTCTCACTTCAGTCGTCTTTTAAAATTCCTAAGCGTTGGCAGTTGAGATGCATTTTATGTTACATACTTTCAATCAACAAGATTGTAATATGCAAATTAGAGGAGTCGGAGGAAACCTAAACTGAGGAGTCGGAGGATTTTTGTACCGACTCCACAGCCCTGCTTTTCCCTCCCTCCTTCCTCCCTCCCTCTCCCCTGTGCCGTCCTAATCGCCACTTATCCCCGCCTCTCATAGGCATCAGCGTATGAGAGGGCTCCATTCGCCAGCCAATCCGGGGAACAGCCGAGTGTCAGCCATACAACGCTGCAGGAGATCGCAGTGCTGTACAAAGGTAAACAAAGAGGAAGTACTTCCTTTTTCGTCGGAAAACGCCATGCTAGCAGGCTGATCACGGAGCTCCTCTCGGTGAATCGGCAGGGAACGATCACGCATGTGCGCACGTGTTCCCTGCTAAACTGCAGCTCCAGGGCTTAAAGCCAATCGACTTTAGGCAGTCCGAGGACTGCAACTGCCATTGGCGTGACGCAGTCGTTAGGTAGTTAAGTGTTTAGTACAAAGTTATGGCTCAGTGCCAACTTTCTACTTTACTTGAATTGTTAATATTTACCGTATATTCCGACGTATAAGACGACTGGGCGTATAAGACGACCCAACACACACAAGCAATAGAACACAGCAGTACATGCATCCAGCTACATTTGAAATTGGTCAGCAGGTGCTCGTCAGCCAATCAGGATGCACGGTCATACACCCTTTACCTGCCATACCACATCTAGCAGCCATTAGCATTCAGGTGGGAGGCTTCAGTTGGACGCCATCGCAAGATTGCGTCGCTAGCAGGACCGCCCCGTGCAGGCATTCCTCCCACAGGGGTCCCTCCCTAACCGCTCACCTGTCCGTTATGTCCTAGAGCTGAAAGAAAACGTTTAAAAACACACGATTGGTCCACATGATGGCCAGGGGCCCCTCTCACTGGCCGGGGCCCCAAGGCCAACACGCGATACCTGGAGGGGAGTGCAGGTGGGCCTGGACCTCTCACACCCAGGCTCTGGACCTCTCACATCCAGAAAACCCACCAACACTGCCTCCATACTGAATGCTAAATCCAACACACACAAGCAATAGAACACAGCAGTACATGCATCCAGCTACATTTGAAATTGGTCAGCAGGTGCCCGTCAGCCAATCAGGATGCACTGTCATACACCCTTTACCTGCCATACCACATCTAGCAGCCATTAGCATTCAGGTGGGAGGCTTCAGTTGGACGCCATCGCAAGATTGCGTCGCTAGCAGGACCGCCCCGTGCAGGCATTCCTCCCACAGGGGTCCCTCCCTAACCGCTCACCTGTCCGTTATGTCCTAGAGCTGAAAGAAAACGTTTAAAAACACACGATTGGTTCACATGATGGCCAGGGGCCCCGGGCCCCTCTCACTGGCCGGGGCCCCAAGGCCAACACGCGATACCTGGAGGGGAGTGCAGGTGGGCCTGGACCTCTCACACCCAGGCTCTGGACCTCTCACATCCAGAAAACCCACCAACACTGCCTCCATACTGAATGCTAAAGTATGGAGGCAGTGTTGGTGGGTTTTTAAACGTTTTCTTTCAGCTCTAGGACATAACGGACAGGTGAGCGGTTAGGGAGGGACCCCTGTGGGAGGAATGCCTGCACGGGGCGGTCCTGCTAGCGACGCAATCTTGCGATGGCGTCCAACTGAAGCCTCCCACCTGAATGCTAATGGCTGCTAGATGTGGTATGGCAGGTAAAGGGTGTATGACAGTGCATCCTGATTGGCTGACGAGCACCTGCTGACCAATTTCAAATGTAGCTGGATGCATGTACTGCTGTGTTCTATTGCTTGTGTGTGTTGGATTTAGCATTCAGTATGGAGGCAGTGTTGGTGGGTTTTCTGGATGTGAGAGTTCCAGAGCCTGGGTGTGAGAGGTCCAGGCCCACCTGCACTCCCCTCCAGGTATCGTGTGTTGGCCTTGGGGCCCCGGCCAGTGAGAGGGGCCCGGGGCCCCTGGCCATCATGTGAACCAATCGTGTGTTTTTGTATAAGACGACGCCCCAACTTTTCCAGTTAAAATATAGAGTTTGGGATATACTCGCCGTATAAGACTACCCCTCTTCCAACGCACACCAAATTAAAATTAAAATTTAAAAAATCATGTACTGGTGCTGTGTATGAACAGATACTGGTGCTGTACTGTATGTGTTACCTAGTATATAACAGAATACAGTCAATTGACTTGTTGCATTGGTCAACTCTCCTTAAAGAGGAACTTCAGCCTAAACAAACATACTTTCATTAAGTTACATTAGTTATGTTAATTAAAATATATCGGTAATATAATCTCTTGCCCACTCTGTTTTAAAAGAATAGGCAAAAGTTTGTGATTTCATTGGGGCAGCCATCTTTGTTATGGGGGCAGCCATCTTTTTGGTTGAAAGGAGGTGACAGGGATGAGACAGTTCCAACTGTCCCGTGTCCTGATCACCCCTCCCAGCTGCGCACGCTAGGCTTCAAATCTCAAATTCAAAATAATTAAAAAAAAAAAAAAATTGCACTAAAACAGCAGAAGGAGAACAACAACATCAGGAATCCCATCATGCTTTGCACAGCATCAGGGGAAAAATGCCCGGGCAGTTTTCTTCTGTGCAGCTAAAAATGAGACTTGGGTAAGAAAAACAAAGTTCTGATGCTGTGAAACTGTTAAAGAAACACCAAGCCTTTTCAGTGCTGCAGAGTAGATTTTTATTCTGGAGGTTCACTTTAAGTAGACTGGTCAGCTCTCCTTGTCTACCTTGTTTATCAGAGTGGTATGAAAGAATAGATTGCACTCCCTCAGCAGGGAGATCTGAGAGGCGGTAACAGAATAGAGCCTATCACCTGGCATCAATGACACCCGGCGTATAAGACGACCCCCAACTTTTCAGAAGATTTTCAAGGGTTAAAAAGTAGTCTTATACGCAGGAATATACAGTATATATCACCAACATCTTCCACAGCACTGTACAGAGTATATAGCCTTGTCACTTAACTGTCCCTAAGAGGGGCTCACAATCGAATCCCTACCATAGTCATATGTCAATGTATGTAGCTTGTAGAGAAGAAAAAAAAAAGAAAAAAAAAAAAGGAAGAAGACTAGAACTGGAGGTTATTAAAGGAGTCATCAGGGAAAATGTAATAAAATAAGTGCTACTTTCCGGGGGCTTCCTCCAGCCCCAAGCATGTCCCTCGCCGCAGCTCACCCTGCAGCCGTTTGCCGCAGCTCCGTCCCGGGTCCCTGCGATGACGTCAGGGTGACCTCCAGGTCGGCCTGTACTGCGCCTGCGCGAGCGGCGCTGTCAATCACCGCCACGTGGGCCGGAGCGGACTGCGCAGGCGCAGTAGTTCTGGGGACGGAGTTGCGGCAAACGGCTGCGGGGAGAGCTGCGGCGAGGGACATGCTGGGAGCTTGGGGCTGGAGGAAGCCCCCGGTAAGTAGCACTTATTTTATTACATTTTCCCTGATGACTCCTTTAAGCTATAGTCAGAAGAATATTGGCACATATAATACTAGTCCTACCAAGATAATGTCTGAAGTCCCTTTCTATTTTCCTGCACTTTAAGTGATAGAAATACAGCTATGCAAATGAGCTTGTTAAACAGCTTGTCTAATTCCACCTGGTTTCAAAAACAAGAGAAAGGTGGATTTACATCAATATTTCTCGAAGCCGGAGGTAGTTATAAGGGAATAGTGAGTCAGTCATCACACCACCCCTAGGGCTTGATTCGCTAAAACAAATAGCATGCCTTATCAGAGTTAACAAGCCTTATAAAAGTTAACTTGCCTGATCAGAGTTAATACACCTTATCGTTAACACGCCTTATCAGAGTAGCATAGCGAGCACTACGAACTTATGCCTGCTAATTGGTCATGACAAGAGCTCCACTCGTCCTGCCCTGAGCCCTTGTGGGTCAATTCACTTTAAAAGGACATCATCTCGGCACTTTTATTTCCCGATATAATGCCTGTCAAGTGACAAGCAGCCTATTGGGTCAATCAAAGTGCAGGGATAATGTCCTGAATCACACCAGAAACAAGCGTGCAGCTAATCTTGTCAGATCTGACAATAATGTCAGAAACAGCCTGAAGGCTGGAACCCACTAGAGCGATTTTCTGAGCGTTTAGGGAGTGATTCAAACCGCTACCGATTTCCCTAAACACTCAGCTAATGTTAATGAATGGGCCAAATTCCACTGGAGCGATTGCGATTACCAAATCGCAAAACTCAGGACATGAAGCATTTTTGAGCGTTAGCGATTAGCCTTAACGTTTCTGCAATGTAAAGTATATAAACGCTGGCATAATCGCTCATCAAAATCTACACAGAGCAATTTTGCAAGTGTTTTTACATTACTGCACACTGTAACAAAATGAAAATGAATTGAAAGGACCAATTCGAATTAAAACCGCTAATCTCTACACAACCGCTGGCAAATTAATTACACTTTTTAAAATCGCCCCCGAAAACGCTCATGAAATTGCTTCCAAACCGCTCATACAAAATGCTAGCGATTGGCGATAGCGGTTTTGTAGTGGGTTCCAGGCCTAACTGCTGCTTGCTAGATCAGGGTCTATGGCTAAAAGTATTAGAGGCAGGATGCTATGCAACTGGTATTTCCTAACAGGAAATAAATATGGCAGCCTCCATATCACTCTCACCTCAGGTTCACTTTAACCCTCATAATGTAACAAGATATTTCTGCGCTAGCCTACTTTAGGGGACCCAGTAGAAAACATCACAGGGAAATTCCACTAACATGATTGGGTGGACTGCATAGTTTCCAAAAGGTTATAATAAAATATGCCCACACCATTTGCCGAAGCACAATACTTTGTGCTGTAAGGGCTGGTGCACACCGAGCGGCTTTTTCAGCGTTTCTGCAGCCGCTTGCGGCTGCGGATCCGCTTGGCCAATGTATCTCAATGGGGTGGTGCACACCAGAGCAGGAGGCGTTTTGCAGAAACGAAAAATGCCGGGGTGAGGCATTTTTTGGATTGCGGGTGCGTTTCTGCCTCAATGTTAAGTATAGGAAAAACGGCACTTCAGAGCGGTTTTACAGGCGTTTTTGTTACAGAAGCTGTTCAGTAACAGCTTTACTGTAACAATATATGAAATCTACTATACTGAAATCCGCTGCAGCAATCCGCAAAACGCTAGCAAAACGCCATAGAAAAATAAGAAAAAGCGTTTCAAAATCTGCTAGCATTTTGCGGATCTGCTAGCGGTTTTTGGTGTGCACCGGGCCTAAGAGGGTTCTCCAATTGGAGAACTGTTCCCCATGAGGTTTCCTGCTGGGTCCCCTAAAGTAGACTAGCAGAGGTATTTCACTTATCCTACCTAATAAAATACAAGTGTCTCTGCATCCCATGTCCCTTTGTGTGTGTTTTTGCAGTGTGCATGTGCAGGGAAGGCCGCAGAGACACTGAGGAGACCTGGGGGAATGACATGGTGGTAGGCCAGGAGGGGCGGGCGTGTGCAGCGGATGAGCGGTGACAGACCTAGCCTTTTTTAAACATGCTAAGGTCACTAGTAAAACAATAAAAAAGAGAAAAATAAAATGAAACATTGTAAAGTACACTGATCTGGTGAAAGACTAACATAGTGCTGCTTTGTCCAACTTTTAGCCTCCCAATAACTGTATCATAAGCAGTGTTTATAACCAGTGTATTTAAAGGACAACTGAAGCGAGAGGCATATGAAGGCTGACATATTTATTTCCTTTTAAGCAATATAGTTGCCTGGCTGTCCTGCTGATCCTCTCCCTCTAATACTTTTAGCCACAGCCCCTGAACAAGCATGCAGATGAAGTCAGACTAGA
The DNA here is from genome assembly GCF_040937935.1 of Hyperolius riggenbachi. Taxonomy (NCBI): domain Eukaryota; kingdom Metazoa; phylum Chordata; class Amphibia; order Anura; family Hyperoliidae; genus Hyperolius; species Hyperolius riggenbachi. The sequence continues at coordinate 226,916,832 of NC_090650.1, forward strand.
TTAGCTGCATGCTTGTTTCAGGTGTGTGATTCAAGCACTACTGCAGCAAAAGAGATCAGCAATACTGCCAGGCAACTAGTATAGTTTAAAGAGACTCTGTAACAACAAAAACCTCCCCTGGGGGGTACTCACCTCGGGTGGGGGAAGCCTCCGGATCCTAATGAGGTTTCCCACGCCGTCCTCTGTCCCACGGGGGTCTCGCCGCAGCCCTCCGAACAGCCGGCGACTGTGCCGACTGTCAGTTCAATATTTACCTTTGCTGGCTCCAGCGGGGGCGCTGTGGCGACTTTCGGCACGGAAATAGACGGAAATACCCGATCTCCGTCGGGTCCGCTCTACTGCGCAGGCGCCGGAAACTTGCGCCTGCGCAGTAGAGCAGACCCGACGGCGATCGGGTATTTCCGCCTACTTCGGCGCCGAGAGGCATCAGAGCGCCTGCGCAGGAGCCAGGAAGGTAAATATTGCGTCACGGCTGTACGGAGGGCTACAGCGAGACCCCCGAGGGACGCAGGACGGCGTGGGAAGCCTCATTAGGATCCTGAGGCTTCCCCCACCCGAGGTGAGTACCCCCCAGGGGCCGTTTTGTCGTTACAGTTCCTCTTTAAAAGGAAATATTCCATATTCTACTCAGTTAAGGTTCCCTTTAAAGCACCAGCAACTAAGTCAAATATATATATATATATATATATATATATATATATATATATATATATATATATATATATATATATATATCAAGCATTAGCTTACTTACAGTTTCTGATTAAGGCCAGCCTGGCTGCTGGGCTGAAAATCACTGACTATGATCCCCAGCTGTCTGATGTTTTCTACAAACTTCTCCAGATGTTCTTCCAGGTTATCAAACTTTTCTGCCATGCTGCCTCCAGTCCTGAGCCTCACACTTCAATGAAAGCAGAATATATTTGCAGATCGTCTCTCTATTTCGCAGCAGTCATCCTGCCCTACACACTACACACAGTATCCCATCAGCACCAAATCACTCTGTCTGTCCCCACAAACACGGGAACTGTAATGTAAACCTTATTGGGCTGAAGGACCTCATGACATCACACAGCCATGTGATTGCCCACGTGATTACAAAGCCATGTGACTGCTGAAGGAAGCTATAAATAATGAAACAGACAATATAATTACATGCACTGCAGTAGTATGTACAGTAGCTCGGCAATATAAACGCGCAGCTGCAGTAACTGAGTTTCTCTCACCTTTATTACATGCTTGATAGATCATAATATGCCTTCCTCATCTTTACTCTTTGTTGCTGCAGAAGTAACGCAAATAATAAGCTTCTGGTTGTACTACTTATATGATACAAGGATTTTATAGCTTCAATTTGTGTGAATAGCATCAATCTTTCCAGTGCAGTTAAAATCTGGGTTAGGACCCACTACAAATCGCTAATCGCAATCACTAGCGTTTTTAATGAGCGGTTTTGAAGCAATTTCATGAGCGTTTTTCTGGTGATTTTGGTAGGATTTTAGAAAGTGTATGGATACATTCACACTGCAGCGGCTGCGATTTCAATCAATCACAAACGTGCAGCATGCAGCGTTTTGGGGGCGATTGCACTGTGATTCCCGTTCTATTGAACGGGAATCACAAGCACAAAGCGAGCAAGAATCAGGAGATTTAAAGAAAACCTGAACTGAAATTAAAAGCCAAAATAAACATGCACAAGTCATACTTACCTCCCGTGTACTCTACTTATCAATCTCTTTCTCCTCTCCTGCGTCCTGTTTGTCCACTGTGATCAAGAGAATTCTCCGGCCTCCATTTTGAAAATGGCCATTACTCCATAACAGCTTTCTGGTCAGCACACAGTTAAACTGTAACATCGCCACTTGAGCCATAGGGAAACATGGACACATTCTCCTCTCAGCTGTAACTGACAGCAACTGATATATAACTGACAGCAACTGATATATTTCAGTTCTGACAAAATGTTGTCAGAACTGGAAGGGATTATTGTCAGAAGAAAATGGTGAGCTTCAGAGAGGAACTGATGGCAAGGTAACTATGTAATGTTCATTTGAAGTTACCTCATGTGTTTATTTTAAATAATTTTACTCAGTACAGGTTCTCTTTAAGTTAAGATCGTGAGCCGAACGTGAACATGGGCTAGCGGCGCTCCGAGCGCCCAGTGTGAACTAGCCCTAAGCGTTTTGCCTGCTATTGTGTAGCGATTAGTGTTTTTAATTCTGATTGGTCCTTTCAATTAGTTAAAATTTTTGTGTGCAGTAATTTAAAAACGCTAGCAAAATCACTCTGTGTAGGTTTTGATGAGCGATTATGCCAGCGTTTATATACTTTACATTGCAGAAACGCTAAAAATGCCGCATGTCGCTCCAGTGGAATTTCGCCCATCCATTAACATTAGCTGCGCATTTAGGTAGAGTGACCACACGTCCCGCTTTACCTGGGACGCGTCCCGCCTTCGGGGGCCGCTGTCCCAGGCTGCATGAGGTCGCGGGAAACATCCCGCTTTTAGCTGCGGAACGTCCCGGCCTCGGGACTCTGGCCACCGTACTGAATGAACTGGTCGCAGCGTCTGATAGACGCTGCGCCAGTTCATAGCCTGCAGCCCCGCTGAGCAGGGCTACGGGAAGATGGCTGCTGAAGCCCTGTATTGGAGACTATTTGTGTCTCCTGTACAGGGCTTCGGGTGCCATCTTACCGTAGCCCTGCTATTACATCCCAGCGCGGGAGACTGCAGGAGGAGCAAGATGGTCCGGGGAGCTGCGCGCCAGAGGCCGGAGACTTCTGTCAGGTGAGTAAATTCTTTTTTTTCCAGATGAAATGTTGCCCACAATGCGTTTATTTTGTGCTGACATGTTGCCCCCATTGCGTTTATTTTGTGCTGAACTGTTGCCCCTATTGCGTTTATTTTGTACTGACATGTTGCCCACATTGCGTTTATTTTGTACTGACATGTTGCCCACATTGCGTTTATTTTGTGCTGACATGTTGCCCACATTGCGTTTATTTTGTGCTGACATGTTGCTCATTGCGTTTATTTTCTGCTGACATGTTGCCCACATTGCGTTTATTTTGTGCTGACATGTTGACCACAATGCGTTTATTTTGTGCTGAACTGTTGCCCCCATTGCGTTTATTTTGTGCTGAACTGTTGCCCCCATTGCGTTTATTTTGTACTGACATGTTGCCCACATTGCGTTTATGTTCTGGTGTCTGGTGTAACTGTTGCTGTATTTATTATTTAATGGTCATAGTTGGCTATGTTTGCTGCTTTGGGGTCACGGTTTACTATTAAATAGCATCATACTGTTTCTGCACACCCATGATGCGAAACCTCGTTTGACCACATCATGGCGTAAACACTGCTTTTTTATGCCTTGCTGTTACATCATTATGTTAGCTCTGCCCATACAATGCCACGGACACGCCCATTTTTCACGCGCGCCGCATCCCCCCCCCCATTTTTCGCGCGCCGTGCTGCGTGCGCTGCTCCACTCCCCCGCCCGACCCCCCACCCCGTCCCAGGTTGAACCGACAAAAATCTGGTCACTCTAATCTAGGGAAATCGCTAGCGTTTTGAAAACTTCCCTGAACGGTCACAAAATCACTGTAGTGGGTTCCAGCCCTAATGCAGTCTCTCCCAAATTTTATACTGTAGTAAAGGTCAAAAGGGTGCGAGGCGTGCCTGATTTGGGTGCTGCTAAACTAGGCTGCATTGCAATTTGTGGCTATGGTGGTGCCCAGTGTCTAATTTGGGTGCTGGAGTTTGGCTATATAGTATAATACAACTCCGAATAGAGGTTTTGCGGCACAGGGACTATGGCTATAGTGTAATTATGCTTTGTCCATCTCTTGCAGCGGGGATCGAAATTGGGTGCTCTTCTATAGTATAGCTGAAGGGCTCTGCCACTGACATATGAGACCTGGCTTCAAATCTCAGCTCTTCCTATTCAGGAAGAGCTGGTTCATACTAGAGCGGATGAGAAACGGTAAGGGTATCCACTAGGCGATTGCATCCGTTTTGCATCTGCTTGCAACAAATTCCCCTTCCACTCCTCCACCCCTGCGTTGCTTACCTCCGCCCATACGCATCGTTGCTCACCTGTCCCGCTGCCGCCACTCGGTCCGTCCATATTCAGCCTGGAGGCCAGCAAGAGTTTGGGGCTCTCCATAGTCTGTATTAGGCCAAATAGCAACAGGGAGAATTTTTATTGGTCCACCATGAACCAATGAGAATTCTCCCTGTTGCTGAGGATTTCCATTAGTCTTTTGCAACCCAATGAGATATTGTGATGATTTGCTCAGCTGCCTGTGCAGGCAGGCAGCCTTTTGACCATTGTGTAGGTTTGCATGCTGCAGGACTCTGGAAAGAAGAGCTTCTGTCAGTTTTGCAGCTTGTGCTTGCAGAGGAATTTGCATACGTTGTCATGCAAATTGCCTGGCCACATTCATTGGAGGTGTGTACTATAAGTACTATGTCTTTCCCACAATGCTTCGCTGGTCATAAGGATTTCGTCCTATGTAACACTTCTGGTGGGGTGTCAGCCTTACTCTCTGTTTGAAGATCAGCTTAGAGTAATTCCTGGAAACTGTGCTAGGCAGATTTCCCTAGTGCAGTTAGGATTGTTTATCTGTTTTGTTTGTCTGTTGCGATTGTCCTGTCCCAGCGGTGGTCGATAGGAGGTCGTTCTGATCTCTGTTCTTGGAGCATAGCTGGTGCAGCGGTTACTACCAGCTATCTCTTCTGATCTGTCTCCTGGGATCGCGCTAGCCACTTTTCGCTAGCGCTGTGGATCCTTCTGTTCTGTCTCCTGGGATCGCGCTAGCCACTTTTCGCTAGTGCTGTGGATCCTTCTGTTCTGCTACTCTGTACCTGGATCGCGCTAGCCACTTTTCGCTAGTGCTGTGGATCCTATCTCTCGCTTGTCCCTGTTTTCGTGTGTCTGTCTTGTCTGCTACGACCGCTTGCTGGAGGCTCGGTGAGGTAACCGTTAAGCAAGCGTTCGCGTCCTCTGTTTCATGTTTGTCTGTCGATGGTTAGTTAGGCGTGCTTGTCTCTATTGTGCTTATCACGTGGAGACCGCGCATAACCGCGTGCACTGTTGCGAATGAGTGCGGTGTTCGCGGTTAGCTAGCGTTTGTTATTTTCCGCATCTTCTCATTGTATTATTTGCTGTGCCTTTGCTACCCTCGTATTCTATTCTGATCTGCCTTGTGTCACGTCTGGCGATCGCACCTCTCGCGATCGCGTTCTTATTTCATATCTGCTGTTGTGTGTGCGCGGTCGCGGGGTGGCGACTGGATTAGCGCACACACATACAACCTGTCCCTTTGCTCGTTCTCATTCGCAATCGCCTCTCTTGCGATTGCGTTCTGCGCTTTGTACAATTCCTGTCTGGCATTTGTGGAGGTACAGATGATTGGTTCCTCTGCACTCCCCAGCGCCATCTGCCGACAGGAATTTCCCTCTACAGGTGCGTAGCACCTTTTGCTGGGTGCCTGCAATTACACGCTTGTGGAGGATTTCCGCCATGTCAGCGCACGCGTTGTGCGCTGATCACGGAGAAAGTTCCACAATCGTTACAGTATGACCAGCCCAACCCAAAACCCCAGTGTAGACGGAATTTCCGATTTGTAAGATTTTGTCGAATATGGCTCTTGTACCTCTAAGAGATTTAAAAAACTTGAACCTGAATCAGCAGACGAATTTTTGTCTGAGTGTACGAAACTGTTAGCGAACCCTGAATTCCAATGCACCCCAGTGTCTACCTGGGCCCCCCAAATGGTCTACATTCTGTTGGGGGGCGAAATGTCAATGTGGGCTTATGATGTGTTAGATCATACCACCCTGAGTCAAAGACCCCTGGAATTCTTGGCCTTTTTAATTCACAATTGGCTGAGATTACCTCTATTACCATACCCCCTTAATGAGTTGTTTTCAGCAGCTCAATCAGCGGTTCCATCTACTCTTTCATCCATAAAGCAGCCATCCAAAGCCTCTAAGTCTAAACGTAAAAGATCTAGGAAGGCTTCCCAGCGGAAAGATCCGTTGCCCATAGCAACCACAAATAAAGAGGTTATTTCTGTCAAGTCTGAAATGGGCAAAACCATGCAGTATGATAATGATGTTTATAATGCATCTGCTGATCAGTTTCCAGGTTTTTTGCCCCAATCCAAAGCTTATGTGGATCCTGCTATAGGTAGGATCGCACACTACATTAAAGCAGTTAAAAAATCTGTTCTTGTTCCTGAACTCCACCCCTATGGAGATTATCTGGATACTGGCCTGTTTGAACCCCCATTTGCTTCCTGGGATGTTGGGGCCTTGCTGGAGGAATTCGATTTTGATTGGAAAGCCTTTTGCGATTTTTACATCGCAAAAAGCGAAGATGTCTTGAATGCTTGTCTCGATTCTATGTACCTTCTGATTGATTCCGATGAATGTGACAAGGATGATGTGGATCTGGTGATCTATGTATGACAAACGATTTTGGATGAGTTGCACACACACCAACCAATTGATTCCAATAAAGAGACATCGTTGTCAGATGATTGTTCCTGCCTTTCTGGGGTAAAGCATGAGAGTCTTGACTTTGTGCAATCTGAAATGAATGAGTATGCCGCTGTGGTTGATTCCTGTGCGAATCCTGAAGGATTCTCTCCTGACAGTGTGCAGTTTGAATCTGTGCGATCTGATGCCTTTTTCTCGGATGTTCCTGCAGATTGTGATCGGCATGAGTCTGCCGGTTTCCTCAAGGATGTGTGGGATCCTTTGTCATTTAGAAACAGATCTTTGAGATCTTCCATCTGTGACCCTGCTATGGGGAAAGTTTCTCGACTGTGCAGCGTCAAAAGTAAAATTAATATGCCTAATAAAGTTTATCCTGTTGATGTCGCTATTTCTTCTGCAAATGATTCCCTGTCTCACCCTGTTCTCACCTGTAAGGGCCCGTTGCCTGGAGACAGTTGCTCCAGTGTTTCGGTCCTAGATGCCTTGCAGTCTGCTCCGCAGATCGCGGAGGTTTGCGCTATGGAAGCATCAGTTTCACAACCTAAAGTGAATTTTGATTCGCAGGTTTTGCGTTCTGATTCCTCGGATTCGACATTGTTAGCCGAATCTAAGAGTGAGACAGCGCTTCGGTTTTGCGAATGTGATGCTAAACCTTCTTTGCCTTATTCAGAAACGCTTTCTCTGAGCCTGCCCTGTACCATGAATAACAAAACGATGTCCAATCACACTGACATTTGGGAGTCCCTTTCTTGCTTTGAAGAAAGTTCTGACTCTCCACCCTGTACTCTGGATGAGTCAATATTGCCTTGTACAATATCTCCTGCTCTGCCCCTAGAGGCTCGTCTAGGTATTGCTGCTATTTTTACCTGTCTTTCTGCAGTTTTGGAGTTGCAAGCTAGTTTGACTGCTACGCAGAATTCTGGGTGCAGCGAGATTAAAGTTAGGGAGTCAGTGTGTGGTCCAGTGAATATTCCTGTACGTTCCACTCATGATGATGAAATTCAGTCTCAGTTTATGGTGGAACCTTCCCTGGGACATCTGCCCTGTTCTCAAAAAAAAGTTCCAGTTTTGCCCTGTAACATGGATAGTACAGAATCCTTCTTAGAAAACTTGAAAAATGATGTTCCTGAGGTCTTGTTTGATGTTCTGGAGGTCTCCGAGTTCCTCCCAAAGGGTGCAGAACTTGTAAGAGATGTCTCCTGCCCCCCAAGTCCTTCTGAGGTGTTACCCTCTTCCGTAGGCATTGCTGCCTTGCTGGCTACCTTTTCAGCTCTGATGGAGCTTCACTCATATGTAGTCAATGATGATATTATTGTCACAGAAATTTCTGAATTTGTATCCGAGTCTTCTTTTGAAAGTCCAGTGCCTGTGACCTCCACTCATGATGATTCTCTGTCCGGTACTGGTTTTGGTCTTGTCGTGCCGGACTCTGAGGTTGGCAGTTCCCCGACATGTCCTGAGGTTTCTCCTGTGCTGGTGTACCCCAGTGTGCTCTGTGACCCAGTAAGCCCAAGTGTGCCTCGGTTACCAGCGTACTCAGATGCTTCCTCGGTGGAGACATGCTCTGATATGGCCTGCCTGCTTGCATGGCCAGAAGTGGTCCCTGAAAGTCTTGATCTTGATGGGTGTCCTCGTAATTCTGAATCCGGAATTGTCATTGGTTCCATGGGGGTTCTTGGTAATTCTCCATGTGAGCCTGGTGATTGTTCTACCCTCTTGGGATCTCTGTGGAGCTTCAAAAGGTTCTGGGAGATTCCGGGAGAAATTTTGCTTGGTACCCTGGATAAGTTCAACGGTGGCTTTTGTGTTGTAAGGGACACTTCGAACAGGTATTGAGGCAGGTTTGGTATTTTCGGACGCTCCTTGGAAGGTGGTGGGTATTGTCTGGAGGGTGTCGATGGCTTCTTCTCTGGCGTTCACAGTCCTGATGGGTGTTACACTGAGACTGGTAGTACTGATGGGCATGTTTCGGTGGCTTCTGTTTCCGATGAGGTCGGTTTCGGGTGGACTGACTCTGGAATTGGACCTTGTCGGGCTGCCCCGACCTTCATGAGTCTTCAGTTTGAGTCTGTTGCTAATAGCAGTTTAGAGGGTCGTCTGGAATTCGACCCTGGAGGGGGGGGGGTACTGTGATGATTTGCTCAGCTGCCTGTGCAGGCAGGCAGCCTTTTGACCATTGTGTAGGTTTGCATGCTGCAGGACTCTGGAAAGAAGAGCTTCTGTCAGTTTTGCAGCTTGTGCTTGCAGAGAAATTTGCATACGTTATCATGCAAATTGCCTGGCCACATTCGTTGGAGGCGTGTACTATAAGCACTATGTCTTTCCCACAATGCTTCGCTGGTCATAAGGATTTCGTCCTATGTAACACTTCTGGTGGGGTGTCAGCCTTACTCTCTGTTTGAAGATCAGCTTAGAGTAATTCCTGGAAACTGTGCTAGGTAGATTTCCCTAGTGCAGTTAGGATTGTTTATCTGTTTTGTTTGTCTGTTGTAATTGTCCTGTCCCAGCGGTGGTCGATAGGAAGTCGTTCTGATCTCTGTTCTTGGAGCATAGCTGGTGCAGCGGTTGCTACCAGCTATCTCTTCTGTTCTGCCTCTCTGGATCGCGCTAGCCACTTTTCGCTAGCGCTGTGGATCCTTCTGTTCTGTCTCCTGGGATCGCGCTAGCCACTTTTCGCTAGTGCTGTGGATCCTTCTGTTCTGCTACTCTGTACCTGGATCACGCTAGCCACTTTTCGCTTGTGCTGTGGATCCTATCTCTTGCTTGTCCCTGTTTTCGTGTGTCTGTCTTGTCTGCTACGACCGCTTGCTGGAGGCTCGGTGAGGTAACCGTTAAGCAAACGTTCGCGTCCTCTGTTTCATGTTTGTCTGTCGATGGTTAGTTAGGCGTGCTTGTCTCTATTGTGCTTATCACGTGGAGACCGCGCATAACCGCGTGCACTGTTGCGAATGAGTGCGGTGTTCGCGGTTAGCTAGCGTTTGTTATTTTCTGCATCTTCTCATTGTATTATTTGCTGTGCCTTTGCTACCCTCGTATTCTATTCTGATCTGCCTTGTGTCACGTCTGGCGATCGCACCTCTCGCGATCGCGTTCCTATTTCATATCTGCTGTTGTGTGTGCGCGGTCGCGGGGTGGCGACTGGATTGGCGCACACACATACAACCTGTCCCTTTGCTCGTTCTCATTCGCAATCGCCTCTCTTGCGATTGCGTTCTGCGCTTCGTACAATTCCTGTCTGGCATTTGTGGAGGTACAGAGGATTGGTTCCTCTGCACTCCCCAGCGCCATCTGCCGACAGGAATTTCCCTCTACAGGTGCGTAGCACCTTTTGCTGGGTGCCTGCAATTACACGCTTGTGGAGGATTTCCGCCCTGTCAGCGCATGCGTTGTGCGCTGATCACGGAGAAAGTTCCACAATCGTTACAGATATTCATGCTTATGCCGGCCACCGAGCTGTGTAGGAGGGACAGAGCAGCAGCGATCGGTGACGGGACACATACTTTTTACATCATGACGGCAATAGAAACAGGCGAAGCGGGTGCGGACAGTGTCCATTCTAATAGCCTTCCATTGCACACATTTTCCTGTCCAGTCCAAGACAATAAACCAAGTTCGGACTCTGCATTCCGCTTTGCTCCACTGATCCATATTTTTTAACAAGTGCAGGCAGATCCTATTTTTAACAGGATCTGCTTACTGCGCTAAGTGGAGCTTAAAAAACGCTCCGAAGTGTGAACCGGCCCTAAGCCAGCACCTATTCAGTAAAGAGTCATTGGGCAACACTCCCTAATTCTTCTACTGAGTGCCCTCTGGTGGCCTCAAGCCTTTTGAGTCTGACAGGAGAAAAGTGCTATACAAATACTGGAATTATTAGGTAGGGACAGTTAAGTTCCTTTCACACTACTGTATATAAATTGTGTTGCACATCCTGAAAAATAGGATTGCAACGGTAATGTAACTTGCATTGCGGTCTACCGAGGCGACCCGTACAGTGCAGTACTTAGACTTTATGCTTGCACTGTGCATGTCGCCTGCGTGTAGTGCATTACTCCAATGTAAATCATCGCACTGCAAAAGTAACAGTGTGAAATATAAGCTTACATTGAAATACTATCATATCATGTTAGCTCACTGCAGCATCTACAGGGCTTGATTCACAAAGCGGTGCTAACTGTTAGCACGCCTGTGAAAACCCCCTTAGCACGTCTAAACGAGCTTTTCGTGCACTAATTTGCATGGCAACCGCATCACGCGCAAAGTTATGTGCGCAAAACTTTACGCGTGCACTGCACAGAGCGCAGGACATTCCGCGCGAAGTGCCCATTAAAGCCTATAAGACTTAGCGCGCGCATAGGACTTTGCGCGCGGTACTTAGCGCACGATCTGATTGAGAAAACCGGTGCTAACCTACTTAGCACCCTGGTTAGCGCACCTAAAGACTGTAGACATGTTAAGTAGGTTAGCACCGCATAGTGAATCAAGTATACAAGACTACATCATAGGTGACCTATAGCACCTTTGCACAGTTGAGTTTTGTGGATTACTCCTCAGAAAGCCGGGTGGAAAGGGTGTTTTTTAGGGTGAGATTTGGAACATGTATTAAAGATTAGGGTAATTTAAGGTCAGGACTAAGTGGCTCTTTATTCAGTTTCTTTACTGATGTATACTATGTTGATTAGAAGAGTGAAACTTAGTGGCAAAGATAATCGTAATGAAAGCAGCTTCACCAGGTAAAATTAGGGTGCAGAAATATAATTTCATTGTAAATTTAGAGGTTACAGATTATCATAGGCACAGCCTGTTAAATTAGGGCACAACAATATAATTTAGTGCTTATACAGTATAGTATAACTGTTATACCATTATAAAGATTCACACTCATAACAGTTTCACTAAATATTCCATGGAATTGCTTCTATATACTGTAATAACGATATCTGCTATATAGCGTTTAAGGTGCGTACACACATCCAACTATTTTGAACAACTTGTCGTCCGACCTGTCGTTTGAAAGACTTATAGTGCAAACAAGAAGTAGTTCAGACGTCATGTCGGATGACAAGTTGTTTGAAATAGTTGGATGTGTGTACGCACCTTTATTCCAACGGATTCGCTGAGTGGATCACCCACCCGTCTGTTATCAGCGCATACACACATCCAACTTGTCGTTCAAACGACAAGTTGGAAGACAAGTTGTTCGAAAAAGTTGGACCTGTGTACGTACCTTTACACATTATCATGGCTTCAGTCTGCAAAATTAAGGCACAATAATACAATTTAATGGTTATAAGTAACACATAATGCTTACGGTATATATACTGTTGCAACACTTTATGACAGTTGTAAATACAGTACAGGCAGCATAATCTTGTTATAGTAACCTATGATATAGTAAACATTCGGGTATAGTAAGTGTCCAGGTCCTTGCCAAGCCCCATTATAAGTATATGGAAGCAACGCCTAGTATAGTTAACCCGCATATAATAGAACTTCTGTTATAGTAAACCCATTTTTTGGCCTCTGCAGTATTCTGTATCCAGCTATAGTGGAAAGTAGGCAGGAGCATGCATCATATGTCAGTCATTGACCCATGAGCTGTGGTGGATGGGCAGGCTGACAACCACGTGTAGCCTGCTCGCCATCTGCACTCTATTCTAGGCCTGTGTGGATTACCTTAAAAGCACCAGCCGGTGAGACCTATGTTTCCTGTGTAAGCTGCTGCCTGATTACTGAGGGAATTGCCTGTCATCTGTGGCATGCTTGTGCATGGCTGCAATCTTACAGTATCATCCATAGACATGTGGACAGAGGAGCACACTTTCAGTACTGTGCCTTCATTAACTGGTAACACCCATGTTTCTTGTACCAGCTGTTGCATGATTATTGCATGCAAATCCCTGCATATTGAGTACTGTACATTTTTATCTAGCTTAGACCCTTTCAGGTCACTTGCCGGGTCATTAAAAAAATATAGTATACTTTATGACAATTTCTTATATAATAAACTACTTTTCCTGGTCCCTTGGAGTTTACTATAAAGGGTTTCTACTTTATTTGGCAGATTATTGTTAGGTGTAGGTAGGGAGGTTAGTGTTAGGCATAGATGGGGGAGGTTAGTGCGAAGCAGGTAATTTGGGTGCTAGCAGCGCTTTAGTAAAATGAAAGCCGCATAGACCACAATGTTAATCAAGGTTATAATGCTGCCCAATGGGATAATTTTTTATAGGGGTGCTATTATCGGCGGATGTTCTTTTAGCAGTGGAGGTAGCATAGGTATCATCGGAAATTGCGGTAGGGAAGTGGTTTAGGCATCGATAGAGGCATCAGTAGAGGGAGGGTTCAAGTGAGAATAGAGTTATGTTTAGCAATAGTAAAATATTAGTAACATTACCAATATTCTTCTATCGTATGACCCATTGCACAATAGTAGAATATTGGTAATTTTACTGATATTCATCTAACAGCTATCCCTGGTGATGGGGCTAGGTTACTGTTAGGCATGGAAGCAGGGAGGGTTAGTGTGAGAATAGAATAAGTAAGGTGATAGAAGAATATTAATCAAATTACAGTTATTGTACTATTCAGAATAGCGGCTAATAGATTATAGGTAATATTATTGTTATTGTACTATCCGGTATAGCAGAATATTGGTAATAATACTGAAAAATTACTATTGGCAATATTCGCACCCAATGTTCCTTGGGGATTTATTGAAGCGAAAATCCAGTGTAAATTTTACAGTGCACAGGTCCTTTTCTGGCAGGCAGTTATAATTACCAGAGGTGCCCCCCCCCCCCCCCAATCTGTCCCTGACCCCCATATCTGCCTGCTTCTTGTGCATAGCCCCACCCCATGCAGCAAACAGCTTTGGTGCTTTATCTGGAGTAGAGAGAATGCCATGGCATTTTGCTGCAGGGGGCTGGGCTATGCACTGGAAGCTGGCAGATACGTTGGTCGAGAAGAGATTCAGGGACAGAAGACACCTCAGCCAATTATATCTTCCTGCTTGAATCGGACTTCTGCTTTTTAATGTACACCTCCAATGAACAATGCAACCCAATCTCTGTTTGTAAAATGAGCAAACGTTATATAAATATATAGTTAGCAAATATTTGTGAAATGGACAGCTCATCTGGAGACACAGCCAGTCACCACTTTCTGTTCTGTTCCTAGAATTCTAGTAACACAGCTATACAACCCAGCATCATCCTTGTATCCTAAATGTCCTCCTTACTACAGCTGAGAAATGCAGCTTGGGCAAGGCCCAGCCCACTGGCTTTTGATTGAATAGAGAAGTAGCTGCATACTGTTGAGTTCTTATTCTGCATCTCCAAAGTGCCACAGTTATAGTGCCAGCACCGCACAGTGTAGTAGAGCTCTGTTCGCTCACAACGGCATACATTCACAAAAACGTGTACAGACATTGCACTTACCTCATTAGAGTGAATACTCTGGATAGCCCAGAAGGTTCCCAGAACCTCCTGGTGCCCGTTCTTCTGTCCAAGTATGTGCTTCTTCGTACTGGGCATGCATGAGTACAATCTGCACATGCCCAGTAGAATGAAGATGCATGTGCCTGGAGGAAAAAGCCTTGCACAAGCAGCTTCATTCTACTGGGCATGTGCTGACCATACTCGCACATGCCCAGTAGGTAGACGCTCATACTAGGATGTGAGCAGCACAGCCGCAAAGAGGGGTCCATTACTTAGGTAGGTAGGTATTTTTTTTTTCTTCACAAGTTTGGTTTAAAGGCCAACTGAAGTGAGAGGGATATGGAGGCTGCCATATTTATTTCCTTTTCGGCAATACCAGTTACCTGGCTGTATTGCTGATACTGTGCCTCTAATACTTTTAGCCATAGCCCCTAAACAAGCATGCAGTAGATCAGGTGTTTCTGACATTATTGTCAGATCTGACAAGATTATCTGCTTGCTTGTTTCTGGTGTGTGATGCAGGTACTATTGATTCCACAGAGATCAGCAGGACTGCCAGGCAACTCACCCCTCCCCCCCCATTCACCCCCCGCCCCGCCCCATTCCTTTGTGTGGACCTTCAGAACATATTGAACAAGAACATGTTGGATTTGTTATCGTGGTTGCACTCCCGAATCTGCAAGTCGTACTCCCACAGGCACAGTACGGCTGTGCATGCAAAGTAAGCTGGAGCCATATATCTATGAGCGGCTCCGTGCTACTGCACAGGTGCGACCTTACTCACACGGATGCAGGACTGCCAAAGAGGAGTGCAGCCATGATCCTCCAGAGGGTACCGGCAAGCGGCGGTGGGAGCGAGGAGGGCACAGGAAGCCTTTGTAGTTTCCAAAGTCTTCCCTCTTTCTAGATGAGTATCTCTCTTTTTGTGTTCGAGTCCACCTCAGGTCCTCTTTAACACCCACTGTCCACACATAAAGAGCCTATCTAAAGCCTATCTAATCTACCTAAAGGAATTTAAGGAGATCATTTAATATACTTGGAATATTTTTCACTAATAAGTAGCATATTTTATTTTGAGAGTTTATTGTTATTGCTATATTAATTCTGGACAATAATCATGAACCCCCTTCCCAACACTTCCACATACAAAAACCCTTTTGGCAGCTTGCTCAGCACTGAAAATCCTGTATATGTACCTTGTTGTAATGTATACTGACCTATTGTTCTCAATGGGGAAACGGTGGAACCTTTTGTCATAACAAGATGTAATCATGAAAGGGAGTGAAGCTAAATCTGCAATGTCAGCTGTATCTAGAGCAGCAATACATGTCTCATAAAGCACGCATCATTTACTGTGCTGCTGAAAGCTGCTTGTATCATAAAAAGATATTGGGATTCAGTGCACAACCATGACTGTAATAATGTTTGCATGAATTACACACTGGATTGTATCAGCTAGAAACATGGGCATTCAAAAAGGCGTGTTTCACTTGCCACAAGGTCATGGTTTGAGCGGAGTGTTCGATAAACTGAAAGAACACATTAATTTTTCAGTACAGGGGCCATATGGAGGCACTGCTGCCCAGCAGTATGAATTTAATAAGACTGTGTTTCTTTGATGTTTCTTCTGCTGATATTGGTGTGGGTGGTTTATTGATAGAGGTTGTTCTAGAGCATCCACTTTCCCTACCTTGGGCTACTTGTATTCTGTAAGATAAATCCTGTGATGAAATGTTATCTGCAGTATTCAAGACGTGATAGCTTGCCTTATAAGCTGCCGCAGCAAAGCCACTGCAAAGAGAAAATAATAGATGTAAATCAATGCAGTCAACTCAGGAAATGGAAAGGTCAATATAAGTGCTCAGTGAAATATACAGGCCTTTTTTTCTAAAAATAAATATTTAAAAATATATGTAAATTAGAATATCCATCTAATAACTTTAAGGCCTTGTTCACATTATAAATCGCCAGTGCTATCGCAAGCGATGAGCGATTTATACTGTGATTTTTTTAAGAGCATTTCCCTGTGATTTGCACCTAGAAAAATGCTTTTCTAAGCACTTTTGCTCAGCGATGATTTTTTTCACTTCCTCACGTCAGTCAGGAAGTGGACTCTTTAACCCAGAAATGAATAAATACAATATATTTATTTATAAAAGCGCTCGGGAAATCGATATACAAAGTGCTTTTTGAAGCACTTTGCAATTTCCCTATACCTTCCATTGAGCCAAAGCGCTCAGACAATGGTACATGTAGCGCGTTTGTGATTTCAATGAAATCGAAATGCTTACATGTGAACACTGTCATAGGAAATCATTACACAAGCAAAATCATTTGCACAAGCAAATCAACTTTGCAAAATCGCCAGTGCTTAACAAAATCTGCAAACACCCATAGTGTGAACGAGCCCTCAATGTATTTTTCCTGTTTTTGTTTAGAATCTGTGACTGATTCAGATTTTCACCAAATCAGGCCTATTTGCTTTAGTCAAATTCTTTGTAAATCTGAGGCCAAAGTTCACCACTTGCATTGTAGTCTATGGTGCCGAGTTTTTTGCAGGTTATTGTAAAGCCGTCATACATGCAATTGTCAACAAATTTGCTACGTATTTGCTACAATGGTGAGAGCGCATGAAATTTAAATGTATTTCTAGCCACACACCCTCTGATAACAATGAACTGAAGGTGTCCACCACTAACAAGCACTGGCTATTGCAAGAGAACAGCTGACAGACGGGGAACTCACAGCTTTCAGCTGCCTGCATGAATGAGCCCTTAGGGTACTTATACACTACTTTATTTAAAATGTCCCAAAACGTCCTGACCAATACTGCAATGTATTTGCATTATTTATTTTATGTCCTCTTGAAGATTCAAGAATGTTAGTTTCAGTATGAATGGCTTTAGCTGCTAATCTGCTTTCATTGGTATTAAATGAGCTCAGACATTTACACTTGGGGCTGCCAGGCAGGTGTCGTCCATTGCATTCATCACGATATCAAATGCCTTTATTGCCATGCAGGCAATCGAGCACTTGTACAAGGTCGTTCAAATCACATTGATTCAACGCATGCATGTATATGTTGTGTGATATGGCAACTGTACTTGTGGGTGCAGTATTCAAATGACATAGTCGTTTGGAATATCGTAGTGTGTGGACAACATCGTTCAAACTACTTGTCGTTACTATTTGCCGGGTGATGTCATTAGTAGCTTGTTTGTGTGCAAAGTAGCTCGTTTGTGTGCACCCACTTTTAACAAGCTTGTGTACGGACCTTTATTAGAAGTCAGGCAACTGGCATTGTTTATTAGAGAATGAAGATGACAACCTCAAATCTGGTTCCCTTTTAGAACTCAGGAATGCCCACAACTTCAAAGAGAAAAGAAAAGATGCAGCTGACACAGAATAAAGGCTGAGGTCACACTGGGCTTGAGGCACTTACCAGCTGTAATATTGCCACGCACAGAGCGCACAGCAATATTACTCTTACTATTGCCAGTAAGTACAGCGAGTTACGTTTTTTGCGCGACCCACTTGATACTTGAGTAGGGTTCATTAGTAAGGTGCAGTGGCATAGCAATAGGGGTTGCAGAGTTTGCGACTGCATTGGGGCCCTTGGGTCAGAGGGGCCCTCCCTCAACTGAAGCATTAGCATTTTATTGGTACTGTGCTTGTAATAATCACTTCTATAGATGCTTTGAATGATAGTAATCATTAATAAACTGTTCCCAAGCACCTCTGAGTCTGTGGTTGTCTTTGGTAAGTTTTAGTGTACTGTATCAATTGTTATGTATAAAGTGCTTGAGAGGGCCCAATGTAAAACTTGCTAATTACAACAGAGAGAAAATGTGTGCATCAACCAAGTGAACCTGACAAATCTGGCTTTGCAAATTTGGCCTATTGGCTAATCATGAGACATTGCTCATGCAAATATGCATTTGCTTTCGCATGCCTAAATATGCAGGGTCAAAAACCAAAAACCGCAAAACAATCGCCCTGCGGGAATTATTTCATGCTACATAGCACTATCCAGGGGCACCACGAGGAGGCTTCCCATTGCCCCCATACAACCGGGGGGCCGCAGGGGTCCCAGGCTCTCTCACTGCCTGGAACCCACACAGCGGCACCTCGGAGGTGGAGGCTGGGGGGTGCAGGCGATCTCCCCAGCGTGGCCAGCGCTGGGAAGAGCCGCCCGCACACACCTCCCAGGGGGCAATGAGAAGCCTCCCCGAGGCGCTCCTGGATAGTGCCGTATAGCATGAACTAATTCCCGCAGGGCAACCGCTTCGCGGTATTGGTGTGAGCCAGCCCTGAGCCCCACAGCTCGGGGTGACCCATGCGTCACTCCTTTCCCATGCAGTGCCCCGAGTCGATGCGCAGCAGCAGAACGCAATGGACGTTTAGGTAAGTGCCTGTTTTTAAATTTTTGGGAGATGGGTGCGGATGGCCCCCCCTGGCGCCGGCCACGCTTGGGGGGGTCGTCTGCGCTACCCAGCCTCCTCCTCCGGGGTGTCGCTGTGGTCCCTAGGCAGTGAGAGAGCCTGGGGCCCCGCAGCCCCCCCGGTTGTATGGGGGCAATGGGAAGCCTCCCCGAGGCGCTCCTGGATAGTGCTGTATAGCATGAACTGATTCCCGCAGGGCAAACGCTTCGCGGTATTGGTTTTTGACCCTGCAAAGTTTGGCATGCGAAAGCAGATGCATTTCTGCATGAGCATGTCTCATGGTAAGCCATTTTAGCCAGATTTGCACAGCTAGACTTGAAAGGATTAAGCTTGGTGTAGAGCACGCATACATTTTCTTGTGATTGAGCATATTTGCATTCTGTCCTTTGGAGGCAGGTGGTGGATGGCTTGCTCTATGAGTGGGCTGTCTGTGCCTGTCCTCCCCCCCCTTCTGGAGTGATGTGTGTGAGCCAGCCCTGAGCCCCACAGCTCGGGGTGACCCATGCGTCACTCCTTTCCCATGCAGTGCCCCGAGTCGATGCGCAGCAGCAGAACGCAATGGACGTTTAGGTAAGTGCCTGTTTTTAAATTTTTGGGAGATGGGTGCGGATGGCCCCCCTGGCGCCGGCCACGCTTGGGGGGGTCGTCTGCGCTACCCAGCCTCCTCCTCCGGGGTGTCGTTGTGGTCCCTAGGCAGTGAGAGAGCCTGGGGCCCCGCAGCCCCCCCGGTTGTATGGGGGCAATGGGAAGCCTCCCCGAGGCGCTCCTGGATAGTGCTGTATAGCATGAACTAATTCCCGCAGGGCAACCGCTTTGCGGTATTGGTTTTTGACCCTGCAAAGTTTGGCATGCGAAAGCAGATGCATTTCTGCGTGAGCATGTCTCATGGTAAGCCATTTTAGCCAGATTTGCACAGCTAGACTTGAAAGGGTTAAGCTTGGTGTAGAGCACGCATACATTTTCTTGTGATTGAGCAATGTAAAACTTGCACTGAAGCTCAGAGCTCCTTAGTTACGCTACTGGTAGTGCGTGTTACTGTAGCAATGGCTGCATTGATCAAAAACCACGGTAATAGCATAGCTTGTGGTACTTAACGGTAATATTGCCGTCCACTGTCTTTGCACTGCAGTATTACCACAGTTTTGAGCATCAAGCCCACCGTGTGAATTGCTTTTTGCTGTGTCGCTGTACTTGAACGCACTGCCCAAACAAATGCATAAGAATGTTTACACCCTGCCTTGTAACAGACCACTTTATCCAAATGCACTTTCTATAATGATTTTCTGGACAATGTGTGTGATATTGCATGTGCATATTTCATTCTGTGATTATAAATTGCAGAGTATAATGAGCCACGTTATAACATACTGTACATAATGAAAATAACATGAACTTAGCCTTAGACTGCACAAAACGTGAAACTGTTGGTCACTAAAAACAGTGTTTGCTGAGGAACAAGCCCCCAAATTAGTGTAATAAGTTTGTAATGATTAATTAACTTTGACAATGAATTAACTCAAAAATATTTGTAGTTCGGGTTTACCTTACGTTTTAATTTCACGTATGGTAAAGGAGAATTCTTGTGGAGATTGTGAAGCATGCTAATTTGACATACATATTAAAAAATGTTTGTGCAATTTGGGAACAGATTGAGCAATCATGCTCTAAGTCACTGTTCCCCAACCCTCCTCAAGGCCCACCAACAGTGCATGTTTTATGGAAATCCACAGAGGAAGTTAATCAGCTCTGCTGAGACACTAATTACCTCACCTGTGATTGTGTGTGGTTTTCTGCAAAACATGTACTGTTGGTGGGCCTTGAGGACAGGGTTGGGGAACTCTGCTCTAAGTGATCCTAGATTAGTACACTTTCCTGTAGAATTAGTGTGTATCATTGTTTCTATTTGCCTCAATATCTTGTTTCTGTTTTTTGCAATGCCCTTTGAAGCACTTTTTCTCCCGCATGTCCTTCTTTTGATTTGGACTTCAAAAGAAAAGAAAACTGTGTTTTGCTGCATAACGTCTGTTCTGTGCTCAATTGTCCATTTCACAGTGTTTGGAACTCCCAGCAGAAACATTTACTTTACTTGCCCACAAAAGACAAAATCATTTTTCATTTCACATCCATAAAAACTACACTTAAGGGGAATATTTATAAAGGTCTCATTTTTCCTGAAAAAGGTGATTGGAAGGTGAAATGCTGACATTAATGTGGCTGAAAGTGTTAGATTAAGGGCAGAGGAATAGAAATAACATCTATGTTCCCCTTTGCTTTACACAATAGTAACAAAAACTGAATAATAAGATGTGAAGCAGGTGCTGTCTGTGGTACTGAACTCACTTGGACAATTGAAACTTAATTCAGCCCAGAATAATGTTGTTATTATTATGATGTATTTATATAGTGATGACCTCTTCCACAGAGCACATAGACACGTTACTAACTGCCCTCTTGTTTGCAAATACAAACTAACAGTTTCTCACAATGTCTACCCAGCCTAACGCTCCAGAAATGTAAACCGTTATCTCCATATCAAGGTCATGCCAAAGAAACTGTGAGCATGCAATCTCTGGTATACTGACACCAGGGGTGTCACCTAGCCTGGGGAAGTGGGTGTCCCCTCCCAGAGAAGTAGTTCCTAGGCATCTCCTTGCCTTTTGGTACATAGATATCTGAGGTAGACCATCATAGCCACCCCCAGCCACGTACAGACTTTTGCAGACTCATTTTTTAATGTGAAGTGTTAAGCCTGGTACACACATCCAATTTTGATTTACTTTTTGTTGGCCAATTTTACCACCTCCATGTAGCAGGAGGGCCAACAGATTTTTGAATGCTATGAACAGATTGTGTAGGTGAGCCCTAATACTGTATAAAAGTAGTAAAACTGACTACTCATTGGTCAATCAAAATTGGATGTGTGTACCAGGCTTTGGGGTACATACGCAAATTTAATTTTGACTGGACAATCACTGACCAATTTTACTACCTCCAGGTGGTATGAGGGCCAACAGATTTTGAACATTATTAACAGATTGTGTAGGTAAGCTCTCATACTAAATGGAAGTAATAAAATTGGATAATCATTGGCCAATTACAATTGGATGTGTGTACGTACCCTTAAGCCTAGTTCACACATCCAATTTTGATTGGATAATGATTGCCCAATTTTACCCTCCTGTTAAATGGAAGTTGTAATATTGGCCAATCAAAATTGAAATTGAGTATCAGGCTTTAGAATTTCTCTCCCGACAATGCCTTTAGCATGTCCAGGCTGCCAAACAGCAGTGACATTTCTCTCTGTGACTTAAGCTTGGTACACAATTTCTATTTCTATTATGATTTGCCAACCACTGACCAATTTCACCACCTCCATGTAAGTATGATGGTCAACAGTTATTGAATATGAGCAGATTGTGTTGGTAAACCTTCATACTACATGGAAGTGGTAAAATTGGTCAGTAATTTGCCAATCATAAATGAAAGTGTGTACCAGGCTTAAAGGTCATTAAAGGGAGAAAAGTCATTTTCACCACTCAAGAAAAAGTGAAAAGATCAATTTGTGGTCATTCTTTTGTCTACTTAGCAAATACTTGCTAATTAACCAGAAATAAAAGTTTTGAAAATGATTTAAATGGGAACTTTATTGAATACAACTTAGTGAATATGAATCCCTTATTGTCAGCATATTAATTTATAAATTGTTTAGCCAGTGTTTGCCCACTGTAAAATCTTACCTCAACTTATTTACTTGCTTAAATTTATTGGACGCCGTCGTCTTTGCTGCTGGCAAAGTGAACCACTGTGGTATTTTTTTTAGTTACCTTTGTGAAGTGAGCAGGAACATTTAATGGTCTCCCAGAGTGCTCTGGGGGGAAAAGTTGCATGACATCATAGACTAGACTAAAAATCACTGGAAGGGTGGAGGTACACATCAATATACAGCAATCTATAGATAAAAAAAGCATTTCTGATGCTGAAACCAGGGTAATTACAGTAAGGTCAAATACTTATCCTGAATAACTAATTACAATATTTTTCGGACTACAAGATGCACTCCCCTCCCCCCCCAAAAAATGGGTGGGTCAGTGCATCATACAGTCTGAGGGTGTGGCCAGATGCCCTCCCCCCCCCCCCCCCCCCATGGCTTACCTTTCCAGTGGTGCACACCAAGTCCTACGTCCATCTTCTTTACACGCTCTCCCTGGCCTTTCTCTGTTCAAGGGGTTAATCTAGCATTACGGTTCCCCCTCCATATCGGCTCTACTTGCTTGTCTGCCATGACCTCCATCATGCATGACTGCAGAGCTTTTGCATCATCAGGTCACGCATGACATGCACACCAGTGAACCAGGAAGGAAAGAGGCCATGAAGAGCATGTAGAATGGCTATGGAGGGAGAACCCAAACACTGGATAAACCCCTTGAATGGCTAGAGTGCTGGGAGAGTAAGGTAGGATCTGCTGCCTCCCCGGTTGCATCTTTAAAGGCGACAGTGAGCTTCGGCAGGACCTTGGTGGTGGTACCATGGGACGACAACTTGAAAGTTTTCAGCCCCATCCAGCAAGCATTGATGAGTTGCAAGAATGAGAAGCGTGGGTTGCCTTTTGGGGGATTTTGAGTCACTGGCACACCCCTGTGTTGGACGGTAGTCCCTTCATTGTTAGGGTATACTCTGTTTTGGAGCAGAGAACTGTTTGAACCTGTGGGGGGAGGGGGGATGTGTTGTGTAAGGAGAATGCCACAATGGGACAGGAAAGAGGAACTGTCAGTGCAGATGTATGTTGTGTTTAGCCTGTCTCAGCTCCATGCGTGGCAGTGGTGGGATCGCTGTATTGTCAACAAAATAAAAAACACTTGTTTGTCACAGTGAAATCTCACTTTTACAGTAAGATGTGCTATAAGTGGTGTCCTCTTGTAATTTACTATTGGCAAAAAATAACAGTTTGAGGGAGAAAAGGTCCACAAGATACCTGTGCACCATAGACGCCACAGGCTTGCTAAATATGTTTTTTTCCTGTTTTTTGCCCCCTAAACCTAGGTGCGTCTTATGGTCCTAGTCCAAAAAATATAGTACGTTACTACTACAGTATTTGTCATTACAGTTCCTATTTCAAGAGCTTATGAATTTACCAAATTAAACTTTCATAAAAATGTTGCTCCCCTCCACTCCACTCCGCTCCCCCAATATCACACGCACAAGACAGAGAGTCCTCTCTCCATTTTAAAAGGTACATATTTATGTAAAACACTCAAAAGAGACATAACACTCAAAACCTAAAGACAAAAAGAGGTAAAGGTAGAGGGTGTTCTGCTGATACACCCAGAAAGTATCCATACATTAATCAACATCTGACAGTAAGGATCATAATGTGGGTACAGTGGCTAAAATGGTTTGTGAATTACATTCTGAGGACATAATGAAAATAATTTCAAGTATCAAAAGGTTATTCAATTTCAGAATAACCAGATTGAAAGATGTTCCATTTTTGTGATAGAAGATACACTTCATTTCTAATTTGTTCATTTCTGGGGTGAGGATGTGGTAAACAAAAGTGCATTTGTTCAGTGTACAGTAGCTGCCCTTGCCATAGGTATACAATGTATGAATGTTTTATTGAACACAGTTACATTAAAGTTAGAGATGCTCACTGTACTGTCAATATGTAATCACTTCACATTATGGCTGTTGGGAAATACCAATCTACAGACCAAAGTCACATGACTTATTTCTGTGGCCTGTTACCAGCTATCTAGAGTGATTGATGAACTTCATGAAGGATTTCTGGGGACAAAAACAGTTAAATTGGAGGTTGAAAATTATGTAGGCCTGGCAGGGCTTTAAAGCATAACTGCAGTGACATGAGATGACATAAGTAAATAATGTACTAATCCTACTAATAACTTGTCTTAGGTGCGTTTGTTTATTTATTATTGCATAGGTTGAAAAAAAATGCATTTATCTATCTAAATGAGGCAGTTGAACAGTTTTTTAGTCAAATTTAGCTAGGGCTCTCCTGAAAAGTAAACTGGGCTCCAAACACTTCTAATTGGTTGATGAAACAATCCTGTTAAAAAGACATAGCTGTAAAAAGGCTGTTATATTTTTTGTTGTGTTGTGCAAATGAAAGAAGCAGATTTTACATCAAGGTTGATGTTTAGAATCCAATCTTAAAAATGCAGCCTTTACATAAAACATAAAAAATATGACAGTCCAGGAAAGTTCTATTAATTATTAGTATTACACATACAATTACCTTAGATATGCATGGATAAGCTCTACCCTGACAACCCCCACCACCACCATTACCACTTTGCTTCAGCATGTACCTGTCCTCGCTCCATCTTGCATCCTCTAGTGTCCTGTGCTGCTTCTAAACTGGTCACTAGAGCTCCAGGCTCCCTGTCATGTGACCGCAGTGAGCCTGGAGCTCTACCAGCCAGTTACAAACAGACACAACATTTTGGCATCATTCCCCTTCTTCAGAAGAGAAGAGAAAATGAAACCACTCTGAATCATTGTGCCTTTATTAGGTGGTTGTGGTGCTGTGATAGTGTATACATTTTAGTATGCTAGTCAGCAATCAAATTGACAAAGCCGTTAAGCTTTTCTTTTTTGTCTGCATCCTGCATTACATGACACATATTGCTGAACACGCTCTTCCCTCTACCAGCATCTTACAACTCAAGTATGCTTCCTCTGATGCACCATCATAATTTATGGGTCTCACTAACATAGGCTTCTAAAAATAAATGTAGAGTGTGATCATTCTCACTGAAAACCTCCCCAAACATTGCTCATATTCTAAGAGCCCTCTAACCCAGTCACATATAAAGAACTTGATCGCATGGAAAAAAATTAACACATTGTTCATATTATTTACATTAAAATTACTTTCTTCACATTTGCTGTATATCTAGAAAAGCCTATACAAAGGCTGCTTGTGGGCTTAATATGTATACCATCTTGTTTTTTGGACTATTTAATGTGTCAAGCTTGATAATGGAGCAGAATCTTTAAATAGATCAGAACTACTTTTGTTGTTAAAAAAAAAAAAAAACTAGCATGTTTTGTCCAGCTAGTTAAAAGAACAGATTTTCTGTGAATATATCTCATAGGGCTTTAACATTTATGCTTATTTCTTTTGCCTGTGCATTCTTCTATGAGCATTTGTTAATATACATATAAAAGGCTGTTTACCACTCATTGTAACCTTGGCTAAAGAGTCAAGTGAAAATGAATTCGATGACATGGTGGAAGCATGAAAACAAAGAACAAAGGAGCACTGATTATCCCATAGCAATTTTCCTGCATGGAAGGCATCTGTTAAACAATGAACATCAGCTTAAGAAGTAAAATACAGAGCATTTACTTGTGAATTAAGTAGACCACCTGTCTCTGTTAAAGGAACCATACCTTTGATTTTGACATTTACATTAGGATAATGGCTGGAAGAAAAAGGATTTAAAGAATGTTAGCTGCTGTTTTACTTTATTTTATTTACCAATGTCTTCTTATATTAAAGCTTAATATACAGTGCAAAATCCATATACAGCATGTGTATAAAAAAATTCAGTCAATGTTATAAGATTATTATACATAACAAAAAACAAATAATGCTACAGATAACAAAGAAAACAAATAATGCTACAGCTTATTTAAAATATCTACATTAAAATAGATGTCAAGACAAAATTACAAATCCCATATTGGCAAATATATCTATATTATGATATCAAAACCATGTTATTGTAATAAACAGAACAGAAGCTTATATAGTAAAGAATGACACATTTACTTGGAAGGAAAGACTTTGAAGGCATTAATCTTTAGAAGCCATCGTTACATCATAGTAAAAACCTACAATCTAATAACACAGATAAAAAAAAAGATTCAGAATCCATGTAACCCCTGTGTCTACCAGATAAGAAAGGCATAATAATCCCATCTTTTTTATAATGCTATCCATGAACTTGCTATTTATTATTTTGTGCATACAGATAGCATTATTTGTTTTTCTTGTTTTTTTGGTACAGCCTTAATGGCCCATACTCACGGGCTACAAAAGTGGCCTGTCGCCAGCACACGTGAGCGTGTGCGCGACAGGCCGGCAACAGCTCTTCGCCAGGTCCCTCTTCCGCGTGTGTACGCGGAAGAGGGACCAGCGGTGTGACGGAAGCTGTCGCCGACGTTCCTCCCCCCTCGCCGGAAGCGCCGTCTATTTGCAATTATGAGCATAAACAACTAAAGAAAAATACCCAATTCAAACAGCACCAAACCTCTCAGAGGTTTGGTGCTGTTTGAATTGGGTATTTTTCTTTAGTTGTTTATGCTCATCTTGACTACCCAATTTGAGAGGTTTGGTGCTGTTTGAATTGGGTATTTTTCTTTAGTTGTTTATGCTCATCTTGACTACCCAATTTGAGAGGTTTGGTGCTGTTTGAATTGGGTATTTTTCTTTAGTTGTTTATGCTCATCTTGACTACCCAATTTGAGAGGTTTGGTGCTGTTTGAATTGGGTATTTTTCTTTAGTTGTTTATGCTCATCTTGACTACCCAATTAGCACATCCCACTCATATTATTTAAATCATTATTCAATTGTTGATGGTGCTTGTCCACATGTTTATGTAAAGTAATTTTATTTGCAATTATGTTGCTGTCGCTAGTCCGCATACTCACGCGGACTAGCGACAGTTGCGGCGGCAACTGTCGCCAGGAGATTGACCGCGGTCAATCGCCTGGCGACATCAGCGATGAGCGACGGTTCGTGGTGCGCGCCCGTGCAACGCTTCATACTCACGGGCGACCTGTCGCCGCAACACACGCGCGTCGCGTGTTGCGGCGACATTTGTTTGCCCATGAGTATGGGCCATAAGAGACAAAGGCCTCCATTCACTAAAGGCAGTTTGTTAATATAATTTTGGTCAGTAAAATATCGCATTCGGTATTTTACACTTTTTTTTTTGCAAATTCAGTATTTTCCACCTGAGGCATAAATTTGGTAATTTACCGAACAAACGCTTCAATTCGCTAAGCCCTGCTCGGTAAGTGTCACTTACAACTGTGGAGCAGGTCAGCGCTGAGGCAGGGAGCAGCGTGTATGAGTCGGGGGTTTCTGTTGAGTGCATCCCCGTCATGCTTTTAGATGTTCTGCAGCCACCAGGGGGAGCTCTTCTGTAGGCCAGAATACAGATTTTCACATCTAAAGAGATGCAGAAAAGCCTCATAAAAATTCACCTTCCCCTGCACTGTTACAGTGAAGGCCCACCTTCCACCTTCCACCATGTCGGGCCAAATCAGCTTGAGAAGCAGGTCTGTGTGGTTCTCTCTACTGGCTGCCTGGCTCTCCCTGTCGGCTGCCTGTCAAAGTTACAGCATGGGGAGAGCGAGTTCTCAGCTGGTAAGAGCTGGAGGAAAATATCAAACACTTTTGCCTGATTTACCGAATGCCTAAATCTTTGTGAATTGACATTTCTTGAGGCAATAGGTTTAGTGAATTGGAATTTAGGAAGGTGTTCGGTAAAATCAGCTGTTTTACCGAATGTGGCCAAAGAATTGAGGCCAAAGAAGGTTTACACAAATAATGCTCCAAAGGCAAAAAGACTAATAATCAAATATAATAAAAATAATATTACTCATGTCCAACACTCTCACCTTTTTGTGTCTTGGAATTTGATATTCATTTTGCATCTTGCAAATTGTTATACTGTACATTCATGTTGTTTATTGAAGTGGATCTTAGACAAACTTTTGCTGCCTCCATTTTTCTGCCCCTTACATATAGTTTATTGGGCATTCCCCCCCCCTCCCCCCCCAAATCCTTTTATTACATTTTATTTATCACCTAATTCAGGGGTCTAGTCCTGGAAAAAGAAGTGAGTGGACTCACCCTAAAAACCTCTGCGCCGCGCGTAGCGCCCAAAATGGGTGTGGTCAAGCATAGTGTGGGCGTGGTCATGGGTGGGGCCAAATATACATGGCCTTAGCAGTGGTATAAAAGGTCTGCCAGGGGAAGTTTGAGCTCTGTCGTAGTGTATCCCCAAAAAGTAGATGTAATCTGACAGCATTTCACCAAAAATACACATAATCTGGCAGAGGTTCCTCCAAAATACAGATAATATGGCAGTGGTTCCCCCAAAATAGACAATCTGGCAGCAGCAGTTCCCCCAACATACACATAATCTGGAAGCAGTTCCCCAAAATACGCGAAACCTGGCAGTGGATCATCCAAAATACACGTAACACCCAAAATACATGTAATCTGGCAGTAGTGGTCCCCCAACATACACAATCTGGCAGCGGTTCCCCAAAATACACGTAATCTGGCATCAGCAGTTCCCCAAAAATACAGATCTGACAGCAGTTCTCCCAAAATAGGTACCCCCAGTATAGCTAGCCAGGTCTATAGGTGTCCCCAGTATAAGTAGCCATGTGTATAGTTATCCCCAGAATAGGTAGCTAGGTGTATAGATGTCCTTAGAATAGGTGGTCAGGTGTATAGATATTCCCAGAATAGGTGGCCAAGTGTATAGATGTTCCCAGAATAGGTAGCCAGGTCTATAGGTGTCCCCAGTATAGCCAGGTGTCCCCAGTATATGTAACCAGGTGTTCAGGTGTCCCCAGTATAGCCAGGTGTATAGGTGCCCCCAGTATAGCCAGGTGTATAGGTGTCCCCAGTATAGCCAGGTGTATAGGTGTCCCCAGTATATGTAGCCAGGTGTATATGTGCCCAGTATATGTAGCCAGGTGTATATGTGCCCAGTATATGTAGCCAGGTGTATATGTGCCCAGTATATGTAGCCAGGTGTATAGTGGCCCCAGTATATGTAGCTAGGTGTATATGTGCCCAGTATATGTAGCCAGGTGTATAGTGGCCCCAGTATATGTAGCCAGGTGTATAGTGGCCCCAGTATATGTAGCCAGGTGTATATGTGCCCAGTATATGTAGCCAGGTGTATAGTGGCACCAGTATATGTAGCCAGGGGTATAGTGGTCCCAGTATATGTAGCCAGGGGTATAGTGGCCCCAGTATATTTAGCCAGGGGTATAGTGGCCCCAGTATATGTAGCCAGGGGTATAGTGGCCCCAGTATATGTAGCCAGGTGTATAGTGGCCCCAGTATATGTAGCCAGGTGTATAGTGGCCCCAGTATATGTAGCCAGGTGTATATGTGCCCAGTATATGTAGCCAGGTGTATAGGTGTCCCCCCAGCTGGAGGGGAGCAGCGCAGCAGAGAGGAGCATTGTGCGCAGCGTGGGGAAGGGCGGACGTTCCCCCCCCCCCCCTTACCTTGGGGCTCCTCTCCATGGCTCTCCCCTCCATAAAGAATGAGGCGGCGGTGGCTGGCGGCGGTGACTGGCGGCGGCACTAGTGGGCGGGACTTGCCTCCTCCAGCATTCCGGCAAGTGGACGCTGTTCGTGCAGCTACTCTGGTCTAGTAAGACCAGAGCGTCCACTTGCCGGAACGCTGGAGGAAGTAAGTCCCGCCCACTGATGCCGCCGCCAGTCACCGCCGCCACATTCTTTATGGAGGGGAGAGCCACAGAGAGGAGCCCCAAGGTGAGGGGGGGGGGGGAACGTCCGCCCTTCCCCACGCTGCGCACAATGCTCCTCTCTGCTGCGCTGCTCCGCTCCAGGGTGCTAGGGGGGACGGCGTCCACTGTCCAAAAAAAGTGAGTGGACGCCTTCCCCCCGCGTTCACGCAGGACTCGACCCCTGACCTAATTGCTTGTAAATGAATGTATCCACGCCCCCAGCTCCTCCAGCGCCTAGGCATTCTGAGTCCCATGCTGCAAGTGCTCATAAGAGCTCAGCCTGGGGAGCCTTTTGCTAAAGCATACACAAGATTTCATAGGCAAGGGGACAGAGAGGGGAGGGGGGTTTTCACAGGCTGGGGGGTGCAGATGCTGAACAGCTTGTCTGTGTAATGATGACTAGCAGAATATGGCTGCTCTCATTGTAGCACAGGAAGAAATAATCATATACTGTTGAAGCTGTTTGCAGCTAGATTTACAGTGTAAATG
Organism: Hyperolius riggenbachi; assembly: GCF_040937935.1. Taxonomy (NCBI): domain Eukaryota; kingdom Metazoa; phylum Chordata; class Amphibia; order Anura; family Hyperoliidae; genus Hyperolius; species Hyperolius riggenbachi. The sequence goes on from NC_090650.1 coordinate 226,947,239, forward strand.
AAACACATAAAGGATAAAGGATCTTCCCTTCCTAAAAATACTTGTAGACGCAATCAAATGTAACTAATCACCTTCTTAACTGTACTGAACTTAAAATGTACCCAAAGGAACCTGTGATATGATGAGATAAGCATTTGTAAGTACAGTGCAAAACATATTAATAACCAAGCTGTTTTTGTTTTGTTATTTTGCTGACTGAAGAGTTCATTTTCAGGCATGTAAGGGACAAAGTCTGTCTTGTCGGTACCTTGTCAGGAATGTAGTAAGCCTCACTGATAAACAAATTACAGCCCTAAAAGTTATCCTGGAGGAATACAACTTCTGAGGGCAGGGTAGAGATAAAAAAAAGTCATGTGTCTTAACTCTGGGACACTTAATAGACTGCCTGTAAGGAGTAGGCAGGCCGCTGCCGACGGCCCTGCCACTGACTCACAGTTATTGCCGTCCCTGCCGCTGACTCACATGCCTGCAGGGCGGCAGGCGGAGGACGCGCCTCAGTGTGCGCTCCGCCTACGTAAACAGTAGCCACGTATCTCCCTGCGTGTCAGCTGATTAGCTGACAAGCCGAGCTCTGATTGGTCAGGCCTTGTATTTGAACCTGGTGAGCGCTCCAGTCTGTGCCCATGATAGCCTATGCTGGGCTTGTTGCTGAGATTGCGCTCACACCAAGTGCTTGTCTTGCTGCCGACTTGTGTCTGTCTCTTGACTAAGCTTCTTCCAGATTGCCTTACCGTTACCAACCCGGCTTGAACCTGACCACGCTTCTCTATTGGATTATCTGTTACCGACCTCGGCTTGTTAAAGGATTTGCATGAACGCTGCCTGGACTGACTCTGGCTTGATTGACCACGCATCTGACTAGTGATTATACTTCAGCCATTACCTGCTATCTTGCCATCATCTGGATTGCCTCAGCCTACAGGCCTCAGGTGACTATTCAGTATCAGTATACTGTGTTTGCATTGCTCATTGCTGTTTTGGTGTTTGCTGTCTGCGAGGTTGTATGCTACATCTGCCTGCAGGGTGTTGTAGTTTGTAATAGTCAGGAGTTTCGGCATACGTTAGAGCTGGGCTATAGATCAGTCATATGGGCATACAGCCTGACTCATAGCAGGTGACCATGCAAGCCTGACAGTGCCATTGAGCAGAGACCTGTAATGATCCGCTCAGCTGTCTGCACAGACAGACAGCTGTTTGACTATTCCGTAAGTCTGAGGGCTGCAGGTCTCTGGAAAAGAGACCTGTCTTTACTTTGCAAGTTTCAGACTTGCTCTGCTACTGAGGAATTTGCATACACTTGTCATGCAAATTGCCTAGCTGCCTCCTTTGAAGGCTGGCAGTATAAATACCATGTTCTCCCAGAATTCTTTGCTGGTCATTTTCATGGTTTGTTACTGACAAACTCTCCTAGAGTATCAGCCCTGTTTGTTTGTCAAAGTTCACCTTAGAGTAATTTCTTGGGACTGCACTAGGCAGCTCTTCTAGTGCAGTCAGGTTGCATTATCTGTTTTGCCTGTGTTGTCTCTCTACTGCGATTGTCCTGTCGCCAGCGGCGGTCGACAGGAAATCATTCTGTCTGCCTTAGTGGTGCTAACCAGAGCAGCTACCAGAGGTTGCTACTGGTAGCCCCTTCTGTTTATCTGTCTGGAGCGCTCTCGCCCTAGTGGCAGTGGCAGTGCCTCCTTCTGTATTCTGCCTCAGGGGTGCTAACCAGAGCAGCGGTTGCTACTGGTAGCCCCATCAAGCGTTCGCGTTCTCTATTTAGTGTTTGTGTGTCATTGGTTAGTTAGGGTAGCACGCTTATCACTGGGCGCCTAACGCGCGGTGATCGTGCTTAAACGCGTTCGCTGTTGCGAATGAGTGCGGTGTTCGCGTTTAGCTAGCGTTTGTTATTTTCTTTATCCTCTGATTGTGCCTTTGCTACTCTCGTGCTCTGTCCTGCTCGGTCTTGTGTCTGTTGGCAATCACCAGTCTTTGACATACAGGCTGTCCTTGAGCCAGCATTTGGTGCCAGCCTCTTTGACAATCTCTACCCAACGGTCTTTGCGATTGCGTTCTTACTTTGTTTCTGTTGATGTGTGTTCACCGTCGCTGGGTGGCAACTAGATTGGTGAGCACACATTCATCCTGTCTCTGTGCTCTTTCTCTTAAAGGGCTGTTCAGCCCTGCATTGCCAATTCGTACAATTCCTATCTGACATCTGTGGCCGTGCAGAGGCTGTGCTCATCTGCACTCCACAGCCCCATCTGCCGGTGGGAATTGCTTCTACTGGTGCATTGCACCCAAGCTGGGTTCTACCTATTATACGCTTGTGGAGGATTTCCGCTGTGTCAGCGCGCATCTTGTGCGCTGACCACGGAAATAGTTCCGCAAACGTTACAAGACCATAAAATATTCAATCTTTGTAAATGTTTACATTTTAAAACAGAAAATCATTGGATAGCTAAAAAAAAAGCCATTTTTAGAAGTAGGAGGATAAATACAATTTTTTATCTCATCAGTTTTTTTTTTTCACCTCTGGCTCAAATCTCACAAATTTCACTGATTTGGGGGATTCTCAGGGCAGAGGCAGACATAGGCCCATGCAGGCCGTGCAGCCGCACAGGGGCCCGATGTCCTCCAGGGCCCATGCAATTGCACCAGTTAGGGCCTGATTATCCTCTAGGTTTTTCTCCATGCATTTCTCTTTGAAACTCAAGAGAAACCATGTTAATAACTTGTGCCCCATTCATATCCAAGTTTAAAATGTGTGCTACATTAATACAGTGCTTACAGAATGTGACCTAGGTTCATGAACTTTTATCTTATCGGCAATGTTTATGTATCGATGGGAGGAGCTGTAATACATTGTACGCTACATAGAATTTTGCTCAGCAGGGACATCTTGTGGCTAAATAATAAAATACACCTACTGCCTTTAGGTGGAGAAAAAATAATAATATCTATGTCAAGAGGGCATATAATTATTAAAAAATGGGCTAAAAAATTAGTGATGGATGGAAAACTGAAAAAATGCACCTTTATTTCCAAATAAAATATTGTCACCATACATTATACTAGGGATATAATTTTAACGTTGCAATAACCCGGACAAATGGCCGAATAAAATGTGTGGATTTTAATTATGGCAGCATGAATTATTTTAAATCTATAATGGCTGAAAACTGAAAAATAATGATTTTTTTCAATTTTTTTTCTTTTTATTCCCATTATAATGCATTTAGAATAAAATAATTCTTAGCATAATGTACCACCCAAAGATAGCCTAATTGGATGGAAAAAACAAGGTATAGATCATTTTGTTGTAATAAGTGTGATAAAGTTACTGGGGAATAAATGGGAGGAAAAATACCCGCGGGCTGAAATGGTTAATACAGGTAGTCCCCGGTTTACGAACACCCGACTTACGAACGACCCGGCGATACGCACGCCCGCCGCCCCGCCATGATGACTTCACGCAGCCGGGGACTACCTCTTCTGCTGCCGTTCCAAGTGAGAGTAGGCGCAACGGAAGCCAGATAGGGGACATCTCACCTGTTCCATGGTGGTGTAATGTCCCATCGCGCTGCCCGAAAGCTGCTCGGCCCGTCCTCTCTCTCCGTTCACTGCTCCCCTGGGGGCTTCTCATGCGTCATGTAATGACGCAATCAGGATAAGCCCCCTAGTGGTGGCTCCTCCTGATGCCTCATTATGCGACTCATGAGAAGTGGCCGGGGGACAGTGAATGGAGAGAGAGGACGGGCCGAGCAGCTTCCGGGCAGCACGATGGGACGTTACACCACCATGGAACAGGTGAGATGTCCCTGATATGGCTTCCGCTGTGCCTACTCTGCTTAAAGAATGGGGGCAAAGGTAGCACATGGGACATATGGGAGGCACATGGGAGACACAAGGAGGCACATGGGAGGCACACAAGGGAGACACAATGGAGACCAAGTAGCCACGGGGGCCAGAGATGATGCAGAGGGGGACACTGGAGGCACAAAGGACAGAAATGGCACAGCGTCCCGACTTAAAAATGGATTCAGGTTAAGAATGAACCTACAGTCCCTATCTCGTTCATTAACCGAGGACTACCTGTTTAATATAAAAAAACATTGCCTATGTTGGACTACTGTGTATTTCAAGGCTCTAGTCTTCAGAGATACATTTCTAAATTGTGTTCTTTCTGGTGATTACTTCAATCATTAGTAATTCAATATTATTGATAACATTATAAAGAAATGATAAAACAGCCTTTGCTGCCAGGATACACCCACATTTTGAATGCCATGCTTCTACAGATAAGCTAGGGTTTAAATTCACTCGTAAGTACTTTAAGTATTTGCTTTTTTCATTTAAATGGCAATTGCTCCTGCAAACGCATTATTGTCTGGAGAGGGATTTATCGTGATTACACTTTAGACTAGACATCATCCAGAGTGTTTAAGAGGGGAATGTTGTGATGGGTGAGGAGAGCAATGTCAGGAGCACATCATCCATAAAGAGAGAGCACTTGTTTTGGAGTATTACCTATTTCAATGTCCTTCCTTCTTCTTTTTGTAAATGTATTAATTTATCTGTTTTACTGGCACACTGTTATCGCTATTATTCAGCTTCCATGGTGCAGTGCAGTACAACTGAAGTGATAATACAATACATACACATGGGTTACCTGCATGTATTCATCAGGCAGCCCAAAACTAGTGGTGGCAGCAATGTGATCTATTATTAGACATTTTCAGCAGAAATGTTGTCTGCAGTTTATGGCTGCAATATGGTAAAGCAGGTAAACAATCAATATCAAGAAAATAGAAATTGTTTACCTGATATACCATATATTGTGCGTAGTGTACACCTAGCTTAACTGCAAACCTGTGCTGGCTACTAACTTCCAGTGGCTCATCAGAAGAGATGTAATGCAAGGTAACATCAACTCTTTAACAAGTAACAGGCCCAGAAGTTTCCTTGTATGGTATGGTTATTTACATTTCTAAGCCTGAATGGCTCATTATTAAATAGTTATTATAATAACATCTTAGCCAGAGATGAATTAAGATAAATTGGGGTCCTAGACAAGGCAGTAGCTTTGGCACCCCCTTATGTTCCTTTTGGTAAAATAAAAAGGAGAAGGGTCAGAAAAGATCACAGATGGGCCCCTTGATACCCTCTAGACCCAAGAAACCTGTCTTGGTTACCTTTTGGATGATCCTGCTCTGATCTTAGCCAAATTGCTATCTTTGCAGTTGCAAAAATAATGATTGGCTTTAATTTATCCATACCAAGATTCAAGCCTGCTATGTCATTGTAACGATTGTGGAATTCTCTCCGTGATCAGCGCACAATACGTGCGCTGACACTGCGGAAATCCTCCACAAGCGTATAATTTGAGGGAACCCAGCAAAAGGTGCAGTGCACCTGTAGACGGAAATTCCTGTCGATAGGTGGAGCTGTGGAGTGCAGAGGAACAGCTCCTCTGCCCTGCCACACACGCCAGACAGGAATTGTACGAAGGGAAGAAACGCAGGGCAAGATAGCCCTGAAAGAGAGAGATCAAAGCGACAGAGGGTATGTGTGTTCACCAAACTAGTCGCCACCCTGCACCGATGAACACACAACCATGAAGATAAAGTGAGAAGGCAATCGCCAGAGATGGCGATTGCTAACAGCGACACAAGACCGAATAAGCACAGATGAGGAATGTATGTATGTCCACCAATCTAGCCGCCAACCTGCGACGGTGGACATACAACAGAAGAAACCAAGTGAGAACGCAATCGCAAGAGAAGCGATTGCGGAAGAGAATGAGCACAGGGACAGAATGTATGTATGTGCCCCAATCTAGTCGCCAACCCGCGACGGTGCACATACAACAGCAGATATGAAGTAGGAACGCAATCGCGAGAGAGGCGATTGCCAGAGGTGACACAAGGCTACAGCAAGGCAGAGCACGAGAGTAGCAAAGGCACAGCAAATCATACAAAGAGAAGATAAGGAAAATAACAAACGCTAACTAAACGCGAACACCGCACTCATTCGCAACAGTGCACGCGTTTATGCGTGGTCCCCGCGTGTTAAGCACAACAGAGACAAACACGCCTAACTAACCACCGACAGACAAACATGAAACAGAGGACGCGAGCGCTTGCTTAACGGTTACCTCACCGAGCCTCCAGCAAGCGTTCATAGCAGACAAGACAGATACACGAAAACAGGAATAAGTGAGAGATACGATCCACTGCTCTTTCCGCCAGAGCGAGTGCGATCCAAGTATAGAAACAGAGCGAGTTGGATCCACTGCTCTTTCCACCAGAGCAAGTGCGATCCAAAGTACAGCAAGAGAGATGGAGATCAGACGGATCCACAGCACTAGCGCAAGGCAAGTGCGATCCAGGCAAGACTGATCAGATGAGATAGCTGGTAGCAACCGCTGCTCTAGCTATACTCCAAGAACAAAGATCAGAACGACTTTCTGTCAACCACCGCTGGGACAGGACAATCGCAACAGACAAACAAAACAGATATGCAATCCTAACTGCACTAGGGAACCTGCCTAGTGCAGTCCCAAGAATTACTCTAGGCTAATCTTCAAACAATGAGCAAGGCTGACACTCCAGGAGTGTTTCACAGAACTAACCCTTATGACCAGCCCAGGTCTGTGATATCACATGGTATATATAGAGCAAGCCTACAAAGGATGTGGCTAGGCAATCTGCATGACAAACGTATGCAAATTCCTCAGCAGCAAGCTGCAAAACTGACAAAAGGTCTCTCTTCCAGAGACCTGCAGAATGCAGACCTGAACAGTGGTCAAAAAGCTGCCTGCCTGCGCAGGCAGCCGAGCGGATCCTCACAGTCATCTACCATTATTATTATCTTAGTAAAACTGCTCTTCACAAGAGTAATTGTATTGTCTCTGGCCATAACTACCTTTTCTATAACTTCTGACTGAACAGGTCAGAGGAATGCATTCTAGCTGTATTTGCTGTCTGACTGTGTATTCATTAGCTGAGTATTATGCTAGGAGATGCAATCAAGGCCAGATTTATACTTTTTGTGCCCCCAGACCAAGGTCGTTGTGGATCCTTCCTAGTGCAGCAGCTCCCCTCCCATTCCAAGTGTATCCCCCTCTTCCATGCGTATCATCCATGTACAGCAGCCCCTTTCTTCCATAAACAGCTCCTTTGAGCATCAGTTTCCCTTTTTCCTGTGTTGCTCCTTATTTTCAGCTCCCCTTTCAAATGTAGCAACCCTTTTATGTCCAGGTTCTGCAGCCCCCCAAGGCCTGGGCCTTTATGGCCTTTCCAAAAATCCCACCCTGGATGGAATTATACATCTTCTTACTCATCGTTTTCAGTTGTTAAAGAGAAACTCCGACCAAGAATTGAACTTTATCCCAATCAGTAGCTGATACTCCCTTTTACATGAGAAATCTATTCCTTTTCACAAACAGACCATCAGGGGGTGCTGTATGGCTGATATTGTGGTGAAACCCGCCCCCCCCCCCCCCCCCCCACAAAGAAATTCTGAGTACGTACTCTTGGCAGTTTCCTGTCTGTGAACCTTGTTGCATTGTGGGAAATAGCTGTTTACAGTTGTTTCCAACTGCCAAAACAGCATGCAGCAGCTACATCACTTGCCAGCAGTAAAAATGTTACCATGTGATACATGTCAGAATATAAATCAGGGATTTAAAAGATTTTACAATGGGCAAACACTGACTAAATCATGTATACATCATTATTGTAAAAATGAAGCACTTTTTATTACATTATTTTCACTGGAGTACCTGGATCACTGTACTTTTCAAAGGCTTCCCCTGCGGTTGGAGTGAGATCATTCTTTCATTTTTAGATCTTGAGCAAGGACTTATTTTCCACCCTTTTAATGAAAAAAAAAATAGCTACTCAGTTTCTTCTGTAAGAGTTTTTTTTCTACAGCAGACAGTCTGGTGGTTCTCTGATCTGTAAAATTGCATATCTCAGTCCATTTTAGCTTACAAATTTCTGCTACTGTGTTTCAATATTTATTCTTTCTGTGTCATCTTTCATCACATTATGTTTTCCATGATTCATAGGCCTTACATTGCTCCTTCCAACACTATAGTGCTTATTACAACATTGGATTTTCCTTTTATCTCTGGGTACCTCAACAACTGTTATCTGTTCAGCTTTAATCTATCAGTATGATTAGCTTTTACAATACTTGCCCTCTGTTCTTACCCCTTAGATTGCAGGGAACCTTCAAACCTGAAAGGCTAATCTCCAGTGTCATTGCGGAGAAAAAGAAGGAAGTAAAAGGAAATGGAGAAAAATATGTGCACCTAAATGCAGAGATTCAGCTAATGTCGCATAAAGGCAAAGAAGCATCATTAAAGTAAAACAAACAAAAAAAAAACAGTGTGTGAACTGTATGTTTGTATACACTGCTCTGAATTCACTAAACTGCCCTGAAGTTAGTTGAAGAGGAACTGTAGAGAAAATAATGTAATTAATAAAATTGCTAATTTTTTACAATATTACTTTATAAATGATTTAGGCAGTGTTTGCCCCTTGTAAAATGTTTCCTCACCCCGATCTACATTCTGACACTTATCACAGTTGGCGACATCTTCAGTCTTCAGTCCTCTTAGGTGCATCTCTGCGGAATGTTTGTTTACTGAGAGTTTTCAAGCCAGTAGAAATAACAACTGGTTTCTCAGAATGCTCGAGGGGTTGGGGGTGGGGGGGGGGGGGGTTCCGCATAGTTAAATAGCCTAGTCCACAGGTGTCAAACTCCAGTCATCAAGGGCCATATCGATGCCAGTGTTTAGGATGGACTGAGAAAAGGGGAAATGTGTTCTACTTGATGTACAACACCTTTCCTGATTCAATCCCACTAATTCATTTGAGCTGTGCCAAAAAATATTATTATTATTGATTTACAAAGAGCCAACCTATTCCATGGCACTGTACAAAGTAAGAAACAGAGAGAATGGTACACACAGAAAATACAGACAATGGTATACACCGATATACAAAATACAGAATCAGTACAAAAAAGAGAATTGGTTATTACTTTGACATTAATATGAATTCCAAGACACAAAAGAGGGAAAGAGAGCCTTGCCCTTGCAAGCTTACAATCTACACACATGTGTGAGGACTTGGCCCTTGAGGACTGGAGTTCGGCATCTCTGGCCTAGGCTAAATATCCCCCAGAGGGCAGGGCCAATAGACAGCAATATATAGATATAGGAAGTGTTTCTGATGCTGAAACCAGAAAAATTACTGTAAAAGTGTGTATCCCGAATCATTTTCTGCATTCTACTATACTGTATGTCACCACATTGGCCTCAATTCACTAAGCTTTATCAAACACTTTATCGAACGTTCGATAATTTGACACATGGGTAAAATCTAATTATGAATTCACTAATGTTATAGATTTATGGAATGTTTTATCAATAACACGTGCAATAAATCTATAACACCTTAGTGAATTCAAAATTAGATTTTACCCATGAAGTAAATTATCAAACGTTGGATAAAGTGTTTGTTAAAGCTTAGTGAATTGAGGCCACTGTCTCCTTAAAGTGTACTCGAAGCGGTTTTATATCTAAAAAAGGGACAAAGAGGCATGTTTCCATCTGAAGGACATGCCTCTGTGCGCCCTGCTTGCCGCTCTTGGTCCCTGCTGAACCCAGCTAGCGCTCCCCCACCCCAAAATCTGCCAACAAGCAGATTGCTGTCAAACAAATGGGGAAGGGGAGTCGCTCTGCAGGAGAAGAATTCCTGCATAACACCACCTTTCCCGCCTATCAGAGCCTTCTAACTGGCTCTCCACTGCCTGCTCCCCTCCTCCCCCCTGCTTTCTTCACGCCAATCAGCACTGTGCTCTCAGAGGAGAGCATAGGTGCTTCTGCAGCGCCATGACTGCAGAGGTCACAAAACTGAAACTTAGGGCTCGTTTCCACCATAGCGAATCCGCATGCGGCGACGAGATGCGGATTCGCTTGGTACACTGAAGTGGCCGGGGCTGTTTCCACATGTGCGGCGGGCCAAATCTGCACGACGGGACCCACCGAATTCACCTGCATCGGGAATCCGTGCGAATCGCCGCTAATGTATTTAATAGTAAAAACGCATGCGTTTTTTACATGCGTTTTTATCCGCGATTCGCGTGCGATTTCGCACCTTTTTCAATGTTATTTTGCCCTGGCAGTGTCATGGTTAATTTCGCATGGCACCCTGCCATGCGAAATCGCACGCAAAATCGTGGGTAAAAACGCATGCTGAAACGCATCCGCATGCGTTTTTACAAGCGTCGGAATGCCGACGAAATCGCGTCGCAACAGTGGAAACGAGCCCTTAAGGATTGCAGGAGATAGGAGTGGCACAGAGAGGCGGTAATGGAAGCTACATGCCACGCCAAACCCCGCCCCCCGGATCAGGTAGCATTTTTTTTTCTTTCAGATCCGGTTCGGGTTCTCTTTAACTATTACTGTAATAGTGTATATACCTAACACATAATTTTACTAAACTTTACTAAAAGAACAACTATAATAATAAAACATATTTGTTAATGATAAACATAATAAATAAGCTAAATAAAGCTATATATACCCTTTAAATGCATATCAAATTGGCATCGAAATGTATCTTAATATCCATGGGCACCAATGCTCGTGTTAGCAAAATAATATTCTCTATTCTAATCATGTTATCCTCTTCTGACAGTTTGACCTCTAATTGCTCTGTCCAGTGCTGCATTTTGTCTCCAGATCTGAACATTTCCTCAGGTATGCATGACATATTTGTACAACAATGTCTGCTCCTCTCTTAGCAACCAATTACTGTCTGTCTCCCGTAAATGGTTTAAACCTGCACAAGTGGCAGCAACGACAGAAGCTGATCGATAGCTACTAAAAGAGGCATGGAAACTGTTTTATAGTCAGATTTAATGCATGAGCTTCATTATTAGCATTTTATCCTGTAGATTCATTACAGGTTAGCCTAGCTTTTAGTCTAATACCAAAACTGCTGGCTATCATCAGCTTTAAATCCTTCTCAATCAGTGTGTTTTAGTTTGTTATGCACACATTTGCCATGCAAGGGAATTTTTTGCTGTAGAAAAATACATATTCTGTATTTTGGCATGTTACTACATAACTGTTTATGTTAAAACATAATGTTCCCTTGTACTGTGCTTGCTGATGCAGAGTGGAAACAGGCAAAGCGATGAGGTTGCACAAAATGGTAACCTTTTTATGCACCAAACAGATCTATTTATAATGATTCCTGAGCCACCTGGGACTGTAGAATCCATTAACATTTATTCTACATTACACTTGTTTTGATTGAATTACAAGCAATTCCCCATATTGAGCATGTTAGGATAAAGAGAGTGCCAATGATGTAATAACATTTTGCTTACAGAGCAACAACCAATGTCTTATACAGGTCTTATCTGTTCTAAAATCATGTATCTGTGAGTTCATATAACACTGTAACAATCAATGAGGCAGCTGCGGCGAACAGCGCCGTCACCGCAGCTGCCTCCGTGCCCCCGCCCGCCTCACCACCCGTGCCTCGGGCGTCTAGCACGCCGAAGACGGGTTTGTCTCTCGCCCACAAAGTCGCATTGACGCGTGCGCTCGCGCACTGTCACGACCTTTATTCCACTAAGAGGCGGCTCAGCTGACTGGAGGGTCGGCTGACATCACGCCATGCGCCCGCCGCTCCTGATTGACCGGGCGTGGGGGGCGTGCCTTAGGGTCTCCTCGGGCTCTTAAGCTTGGAGAATTCATTCATACTTTGTCTGCTGTTGCGATCACTTCGTGTTAGCACTCAGACCTTAGTTAGATCCGGTGTGCTTTGATCCGGGAGGAAACCAGGGATTTCACAAATCCTATCACTGTGTGAAATCCCCAGTTTCTTTCCGGATCAAAGCACACCGGATCTAACTAAGGTCTGAGTGCTAACACGAAGTGATCGCAACAGCAGACAAAGTATGAATGAACTCTCCGAGCTTAAAGAGACTCCGTAACAAAAATTGCATCTTGTTTTTTATCATCCTGCAAGTTCCAAAAGCTATTCTAATGTGTTCTTGCTTACTGCAGCACTTTCTGCTATCACAGTCTCTGTAATAAATCAATGTATCTTTCCCCTGTCAGACTTGTCGGCCTGTGTCTGGAAGGCTGCCAAGTTCTTCAGTGTTGTGGTTCTGCTATGAACTCCCCCTTCCAGGCCCCTATATGCACACTGCCTGTGTATTATTTAGATTAGAGCAGCTTCTCTCTTCTCTCTTATCTTTTACAAGCTGGATAAATCGTCCTCTGAGCTGGCTGGGCTTTCACATACTGAGGAAATTCAGACAAGGGCAAAGCTGTTTGCAGGAAGAAAAGAGCAGCCTGAAACTTCAGTGCATGAGAGATGCAGGGGGAAAGAAACACACAATGATCTCTTGAGATTCAAAAGGAAGGCTGTATACAGCCTGATTGTGTATGGATGTATTTTCTATGTGTGGACATACTGTACATCAACCTACTTCCTGTTTTGGTGGCCATTTTGTTTGTTTATAAACAAACTTTTTAAAACTGTTTTTAACCACTTTTAATGCGGCGGGGAGCGGCGAAATTGTGACAGAGGGTAATAGGAGATGTCCCCTAACGCACTGGTATGTTTACTTTTGTGCGATTTTAACAATACAGATTCTCTTTAAGAGCCCGAGGAGAGCCTGAGACACGCCCCCCCTGCGCCCCGCCAATCAGGAGCAGCTGGCGCATGGCGTGACGTCAGCCGACCCTCCGGTCAGCTGAGCCGCTTCTTAGCGGAATAAAGGTCGTGACGGTGCGCGCGCGCACGCGTCAATGTGACCTTGTGGGCGAGAGACAAACCCGTCCTCGGCGTGCTAGACGCCCGAGGCATGGGTGGTGAGGCGGGCGGGGGCACGGAGGCAGCTGCGGTGACGGCGCTGTTCGCTGCAGCTGCCTCATTGATTGTTACAGTACCCCCCCTTGAGGCGTGGACTCCGGACACGTCCTACAAGGTTTCTTCAGATGTAATCTATGAAATTCTTGTCTCAACTCCTCAGCATGCATTCGATGACCCGGAACCCAAGATCTCTCTTCAGGCCCATACCCCTTCCAATGAACCAGATACTGAACTGAGTTGCGTACCCAGCGTGAATCCAAGATCCGTTCAATCTCATACTCTGGCTCTCCATCAATCACCACAGGGGGGGGGGAGAGGAATCCACATGCACAGCCGGCTTCAACAAAGACACATGAAAAGATTTCACACCTCTCATATTAGATGGCAATGTTACTACATAAGTCACATCATTGATCTTTTTGGAAATGGGATATGGGCCGATAAATCTGGGACCCAACTTAACGGAAGGCTGCTTTAGGGCCAGATGACGCGTTGAGACCCATACCAAGTCTCCTGGTACTAACTCCCATTCTGGTGACTGCTTTTTATCTGCCTGCCTCTTCTGAGTCTGAATAGCTTTTCCCAAATTTCTTTTGACCATGGACCAGATCTCCTTTAATGCACTCTGCCAATCCTCCAGAGCAGGGAAAGGAGAGAATACCACTGGTAATGGAGAGGACTTGGGAGATCTCCCTGAGACCACCTGGAAGGGCGAGAAGCCAGAAGAAGTGTTCCTCAGATTATTGTGCGCAAACTCAGCGAATGGCAAAAACTTTGCCCATTCCTGCTGAGCATAAGCCACATAACACCTCAAGAATTGTTCCAATGACTGATTAATCCTCTCGGTCTGGCCATTGGTCTGTGGGTGGTAGCCCGATGAAAATGACAGATTCATACCCAGGTGGTGACAAAAAGCTCGCCAAAACCTGGACACGAATTAAACTCCCCTATCTGACACTATATCTTCTGGGATGCCATGCAACCGGAAGATGTGTTGAACAAAGAGTTCTGCCAGTTCTTGTGCAGAAGGGAGTCCCTCCAAAGGGATAAAGTGAGCCATCTTGCTGAACCTGTCAACTACCACCCAAATGACTGTCTTCCCTTCAGACATAGGAAGTTCGCCCACAAAGTCCATTGATACGTGAGTCCATGGCTCCTCAGGAATGGGCAAAGGCTGGAGGATGCCAGCTGGAGCCTGTCTAGATGGCTTGCTCCTTGCACAGACCGAGCAGTCCCTCACAAACTCCTTACAGTCTGGGGGTAAAGACGGCCACCATACACATCTGGACAGCAAATCCTGAGTCCTAGCTACTCCTGGATGACCCGCATTCTTGTGAGCATGAAATAACTATAAAATCTGTAACCGTAAGTATAATGGTACAAATAAGACCCCTTCAGGTTTCCCCTCGGGAACCTCTATTTGATATGGTCTCAAAGTATGTGACCAATCCTCCCATGTCTCAGTGGCTGCCACAACTATTTTCTCGGATAGAATATTCTCAGGAGTTTAAGGCAGCAGTGACTCCGGCTCAAAACATCTAGACAGGGCATCCGCTTTAATGTTCTTACTTCCAGGTTTATAAGCTATTATAAATCTGAATCTCGTGAAAAATAGGTACCAACGAGCTTGTCGTGGACTGAGTCTCTTGGCCCCTTCAATATATTCCAAATTTTTATGATCGGTGTAGACGGTAATAACATGTTCTGCACCCTCAAGCCAATGACGCCACTCTTCAAATGCAAGTTAATGGCCAGTAGTTCTCGGTTACCTATGTCATAATTTCTCTTGGCCGGAGATAATTTACGTGAGAAAAAAGCACATGGATGCATTCTACCTTGATACCCAGAGTGTTGTGGCAGGACAGCTCCAACCCCAATTTCGGATGCATCAACCTCCACAAAATAAACGGACAGGTGACATCCACATGTCGTAGAATCGGAACGGAGCAAAACATACTTTTCAAGGTAGAAAAGGCCAAATGTGCTTCCTCTGACCAATTATAGGTGTCTGCCCCCTTTTTGGAAAGATCAGTAAGTGGTTATACTACAGAAGAGAATCCCTTAATGAATTTCCTGTAGTAGTTGGCGAAGCCTAAAAATCTCTGGAGTGCCTTTAAGCCGTCAGGCTGCGGCCACTCCAGGACGGCAGATACCTTCTTGGGGTCCATGGAGAGACCCGAAGTAGAGATGACATAGCCCAGAAAAGGGACCTCTGACACCTCGAAAAGGCACTTCTCAAGTTTGGCGTATAGAGAGTTTTGTCGAAGTTTTTCTAACACAAACTTCACATGCTTTCTGTGTTCAGACAAGTTTCGAGAGTAAATCAAAATATCGTCAAGGTAGACTAGAACGAAACGCCCCAAGACCTCTCTAAAAATCTCATTGACAAATTTTTGAAAGACTGCCGGGGTGTTACACAGCCCGAAGGGCATAACTAGATACTCGTAGTGCCCGTCGGGCGTGTTAAAGGCCGTCTTCCACTCATCACCCTCCCTGATGCGTACCAGGTTGTATGCCCCTCTCAGATCAAGCTTAGAAAAGATACCAGCATCAGTGATTTGGGAAAATAAATCATCAATTAAATAACGATTTTTTGTGGTTAGCTTATTCAATTCCCGGTAGTCAATACACAGGCGAAGCCCACCATCCTTCTTCTATACAAAAAAGAAACCTGCTCCGGCCGGAGACTTTGAAGGACGGATAAAGCCCTTGGCCAAATTTTCTTTAATGTGATCTTGCATAGCCAGTTTCTCAGGGCCAGAAAGATTATAAAGATGACCTCTAGGGGGCATACAACCTGGTCGTAAATCAATGGGGCAGTCGAAACTCCTGTGAGGAGGGAGCTTGTCTGCTGACTTAGGACAGAACACGTCCGTAAACTCAGCATACTGTGAAGGTACCCCTTCTATCTGAACCTTGGTGGTACAAATGGCCACTCTCTCTAAACAATGCTGGTGACAGAATGAAGACCAACTTAACAATTGGCCGGAGCTCCAATCAATGTGTGGAGAGTGTTTCCTCAACCATGGCATACCCAGGATCACCATGGAAGTGGCCATCTTAAGGACAAAAAACTGTAACCTTTCTTTGTGTAATACTCCCACATGACACAAAAGAACTGGCGTCTGTGAGAGGGCCTGCCTGCCCTGTAACGGGGAATCATCCACTGCAGTAACAAAAATTCGCCTGTCTAAGGGAATCAGGGGTATCCCCCATTTCTTAACAAAATCTGTGTCAATAAAATTAGCCTCAGATCCCGAGTCTATAAATGCCTGGGTAGACAAAACGTGGTCATCCCAGGTAATAGAACAGGGGAGTAGTAACCATTTATCAGGTAGAGGCAAAATTGGCTCGCCTAGGGTAGTACCTCTAACTACACCTAGGCGGCAGAGTTTTCCGCCTTCTTAGGACAGTTCAGAGCTACATGTCCTTTTCCCGCACAGTATAGGCAGAGGCCTTCTTTACGCCTGCGGGATTTCTCCACCTCAGATAGTCTGGACTGACCGAGCTGCATCGGTTCATCTGAAGGAGGAGAGGGAGGAGTAAAGGAGAACGGAACAGTTTTAACAGCTATTTTACCCCGGGACTGTTTTTGGTACCGGATGCGGCGATCGATCTTAACGGTCAGTGCTATCGCCTCATCCACTGACTTAGGCTCTGGGCGGCCGTGCATTAAATCAGAAACTGCATTGGACAGACCGGTTAAAAAGCAATCAAGCAAGGCAAACTGTCCCCACCTAGCTGACACTGCCCACCTTCTGAATTCGGAGGCATAGTTTTCTACAGTATTATGCCCCTGCCTGAGGATCTTAAGTTTCCTATCTGCGGTTACGGCGATATCCGGATCGTCGTCAATAACGGCCATGGCTTTAAAAAATTCCTGAACGGATGATAAAGCCTCATGACCATTAGGGAGACTGTAAGCCCATGACTGTGAATCTCTCGTTAGCAAAGTTTTAATAAATGTCACTCTCTGTCTCTCAGAACCTGAAGAGATAGGTCTGATCTCAAAATAAGAAAGACAGCGGTTCCTGAAATTCTGGAAGTCAGACTTATGCCCAGAGAATTTCTTGGGCATGGGCATTCTAGGCTCGCTTGAGGAGACTGTACTGGTGCTGCCGCTGTCCGGAGGGTCTGAACGACCTCAGACAGCTGGTTGATCTGCGCCTGTTGGGTATTGACCGTTTTGGTTAAAGTATTAACCGCTGCGGTCAAGGCCTCAACCTGGCTGCACAGGGCATCTATAGACATATTGGTCTGCTGTTATGTAATGATCGGGTCAGCACAAACAGAGTTCTGATTATATGGTGATCTGTAGTATCACCAATAATACAGAGGCTATACCTGATTATTTGGTGATCTGCAGAATCACCAATAATGCACGTATAGTAACCAGACAAGTGTGAAACTTTAATGCACAGTGGTGTTTGGTGCAACAGTACGTACTGACAGATTTGGCTATACCTCACCAGAGGAGCTGGTGGGCACTGACAGTACAGCGAACACCTCACTAGTGACAAAGCTGTGATACCTGTCTGGTTTATATAAAGGACATTTTTGTTTTAAATTAGCTCCATTTGGTGATATGTAAACAATTTGTGTTAGAAGAAGGCCACATGATGTGTACGTGCTCAGGGACACTTGCTACTCTTGAACATGTCCTAATAGTAGAATTACTGTTATTTTGCAATGTCCTAGCTTCCTTGACTTTTAGTGGAAAAGGGGCCCCACTGACAGATTTAGACAAGTGATGTGTTGTCCAGACTGAACCACTTCCCCTTGTGACCTTAAACAGAAGGTTGAGTAAGAGAACAGTGGGTGGTGAAACTCATTATAATATGGGTGGAGAGTTCTAAGAATTAAATGTTAACTGCTTCATGTCTGCACTGATTATTGAACTGTGATTGGTTTTTGTAACACTGACAAATATCCTGGCCAGCCCCAGGGAGTGTATATTTTTGCATACTTGTAACCCTATAAAATCTGCTGTGTGCTAATGATCTGTAGCATTACTCTGATGATGCCTGTATCAACGGCCCTTGATGCATGAATAAATGTGTTGTCTATTTGACGAGGTGTGTCCGAGTCTTCCCTGTCCTTAAACATCTTGGACAGTTTTGGTGGAGAATGCGGGCAATGAACGACTGACTTTGTGGCACACCTCTGGAGGGACCCTGGACATCTTGAGGAGCGGAACCTTGGAGAAACAGCCGTGGAGAGGTCCAGATATCAAATCCTTAAACAGCGCTGTACCAGGTGAGACTTGATCACCTACTTGATATTTGCACCTCCCTGCTGGTTGCAACCCTACTCCGCTCAGCAGGGTTTCCGTGAGGATCTCCCATGACAACGGTCTCCTGATATGTGGTATGTCATCTTCTATTTCTTACTCTGTACCCTGTATGCATACCGTCTCTTTCTTCTGATTAACTTGTCGCTTGAGATTTAACATGTGTTATTCATGCCGTCTGTCTGCTGTGATTAACTTAGTGCATGGAATCTGACTTAGTTGCTATTGTATGGAGTATAGTGTTGTGTGAGTAACTAGAATTCATTACAATAGTATATGATATGTGGATTCATGCTGAGTAATGTCATATTTCTGAAGAGAACATTCTATGTGGTATCCGGAGTATTGGGAGTCGACGGTGGAGAGCCAATCTAGATTATAAACTCTGTGAGTCAGCATACTATTGTGTGCATAGCCCTGTGGTGCTGCAACACACAGTTATCACACAGGATACACACTGTGGAGAAAGTTTTCAGAAGGAAACCACAGGTTGAAAATCTATAGACCGTGGTCATAAATCATAGACAGAGGGGAGATTCGCTTCCTTCAAAGCAGAGAACTTGTAGGCTGGCTCTCCCCTGAGACAACATAACGTTGGATGGGATACTTGTAGCAGGGAGATTGATCATATGTTTAAACTTATGGTGATGTGTAATGGTGTTTTATTGTCTGCAAGGTACCTAGTGTGTGCAGCTCAGAGATAACTGTATTTGACTAAGTGTTCTCTTATATGTGTAGGCAACTGTTTTCTCCTTCCCAACAAACACCAAGGTGGAATACACATTAAATTACGTCACACTACATAAAGTATAGTGGGGCTCATCGGGGGGGCCTACTTAATTGGCGTGTGGAAGGGAGAAAACTAAACCTGCCTGAACTATGCTGTTTTTGTACTAACCTCTACAAACACTTTAGAGTGTGCCCAGAGTGTCTCATATCATTGGAAAAAGTACCCAGTATAGTTGAATATTTGATCAGGAGGAGAGTGACCTGCGGCACCCCCAATATCTCTCTAGACAGATACAGGCCAATTGTAATAAGGCCCTATGTGCCACGCCTCCCAGGCAGCACTCAATTCCTCTTAGAGTCAACACCCTGGGAGTGTGCAAAATTGGGCCTTGAATATCAGCCAAAGCCTGAAATAGTCGCTCAGCATTATATTTTTCTGTCAAAATTAGTCGCCCCCTTGGGACCTCCCAATCCCTCAACTATTAAGAGAGGGTGGGGCAGGGACTCGACAACTCAGAAGACTCAGACAATTCTGAGGATCTGGAATCAATTATCCAATCCCTCAGTTAGTGGAGAGGTTGGATCCACTACCTGAGGGTTCTAAGTGTTCAGATGACTCTGATGGCTTACATATCTGAGACAGTATAGCCTGTGCACACCCCTGGATGAGTGAGGGAGTGACCGCATGCTCAAAAGGTCTTATCCTGATCAAATAAATGTAAATTTCTCACAGGGTGCTGTTATTTGCCCTGAGAGGGATTGTGAGACACTGATTTATGGGCTCATTGCTACAGTTAACAGTATAATCATTCTGATAGTCTAGTGGTGTTATATCTGGTGGAAGAATTTGTGTTGTCCTGATTTGGCTGATATATATGAGACTCAAGCTGCCTTAGAGGAGGCTTTGAGGTTTGGCTTTGAGGTTTGTCCACCGGGGGAGGAGCTTCCCGACCACGAGAGAGAAGTCTCCGCTCAGCCAGATCCAATTCATTGCCGATCAATAGATTACTGGATGTCACAGGGATTGTGATGCACACCAGACCACTGCCTGCTAGACACAATTGAGCGACCAGGTGGGCAGTGCAGCCGAACTTAGGGTTTTGCTGCTCCCCAGGCCACTCAAGCAGACAGGTGAGCCTTTGTGAAACCTCACTGGTACTGGTGTCTTGCGGGCCAGTCAGGCAGCAAGGTGGAAGCTTTGTAAGCTCTCACTGGGGCTGGAGGATCTAAGTGGGGCATTGCAGACTTTTGTGACTGTAGTCGGGACTTCACAGGGATTGTGATGCACACCAGACCACTGCCTGCTAGACATAATTGGGTGACCAGGTGGGCAGTGCAGCCGAACTAAGGGTTTTGCTGCTCCCCAGGCCACTCAAGCAGACAGGTGAGCCTTTGTGAAACCTCACTGGTACTGGTGTCTTGCAGGCTAACCAGGCAGCACAGTGAGAGCTTTATAAGCCTTCACTGTAGCTGAAGGGGTCTAAGTGAGGCATCACAAGCTATTGTGAAAGTCACTAGAAGATTGGCGGGATTGGCTGACCCTTGTGTCAATAAGTGTATTGCACAGAAGCAACACAGAGAGTGTTGCTTGAGTTGTTCCCATTCGAAACCAGAGGATTGGCCACCTTTGGTGTGAGAATTGCGTGGAATTCAGGGTGAACACATAGTCTTTATTATGAGGAACTCAATTTCCTGGAAACGAGAGTCAAATCGTGGAGAGCCACAGTATTTGACCCCTCGAGAGGAAATGTCTGACAAATGTGGACTATGGGTGTCACGATATTTAGAGGAATGGGAATGGTGGACGAACCACAAGTTTGCTAAAAAGGGTACCTTTAAGCCAAAAATTTGGGAAAATCTGTGGGACACACACAGAATGAGAATGAGTCGTCCTAATTAGAGAGAGGCATGGAGTAGATGGATGAAGGAGTCCATCCGGAGATCAGAGGATGTGAACATATTGACAGTGACACAATCTGCATCTGTCACAGGTAAGATGAGACCTACAACTGCAAGCACTGAACAATTGTATGGGTCAGAGGATGAGCAAATAGAGGAGAAGGAGGTAATGGAGATGGAAGCATACCAAGCTTGGTCTGCAATCATGTCCGGGGAGCTGCATGAGTCATTCAACAGAACTGCGTCACAAGACGTGAGCCATAGAGCTGCTGCAGAACCTCTTACAAGAGGCAATGCTGCAACACAGCCTCTCATTGACCTCACTGAAACAGAGGAAGTACAGTTTCACATAGATCAGAGGCAGAGACAGGATGTGCCAGAGTCAGCAAGCCTAGGAGCTCACGGGGGAAGAGGGGAGCTAGGGAAACTGCGTCATCCCACTATAGATCCTCAGCTAACCACTGAAGTAAGTACACCAACTGCCCTAGCACAGTTGAGGGAAGAATCACCACCTGCATATGAGACAGGGAGAGTGTCAGAATACACTTCCCTCAACTATGCTCTGAATCCAAATGATGGGATGTACCCCCTCCAACCAATGATGACGGGCATCCCTCACTGCTCCCCTTATGAATTAATCCCTACTCATCTTAGTAATATAAGCAACTACTTAACACACTACATGCAGCCCTCCCCCTTCATGGATCATCCATTACTATCTCAAGTTAGAAATCGATTTTTCCCACAGCTTACTCCTATGCCCTCTCAGCCCACTACCACGGCAAGGGTGCCAGAACCAGATTGGCAGCAACATCTAAGTCAAAGCCAAGAAGGGGAAGTGACACCTTCTCTCTCTGACACTAGACTGACACCTAGTCCCTTCAGTGACAATACAGACTTAACCGACCTTGATAGTTTAAATGGCACACCCCAAGGCACTTTGCAGCTTAGTCCTAATACTGCCCCTTTTACACCACAGTCAGGCAGCAGTCAACCATCCTGGGTAAGTGATACTAACCCTTTCAGGCAAAAGCCAATCCCCTTAAGGCAAACGCAGGAGCAACATAATCCCAGTGAGTCACAGAGGGAGACTAACCTGTCAGGAGCCCCTGCTAAACCCAACTGGGAACAGCAGCACCCTGCTGAAATGATATATCCAGTAAGGGAACAAGTATTGTCAAATAACCATGACAGGCTGACAGGTACTACCATACCATATACCCTGGACCCCCTCAGAAATAAGGGGACTTTTGAGTGTCATTGCTGCTTGAAAAATATAGAAAATAAGCATAAGTGATATATTACTGTGCTGCAGTTTCTGATGTAAATGTGTGAATGACTCATGCCATTATTTGTGTTCTAAGTATTGCCTCAGGATACATACTGTTGAGACACTTCGGACATCCCTAATAGAACTTTAGAGCAAAATAGGATTCTTAATTAGTATCGCTGACTATCAGTAACGTTAGTAAATTAACATATAGGGACACGAAGTGTTCACGGCAGGGTGTAGTCTGAAAATAAGGTCAAACTGTGTTGTTCCTATGAAGTTTCTGTTGCATATAGTGAAAGTATTTGGTTGGTCAAGATATAAGTGCTTGCACTTAGTGCTGATCATTGTGTTCACCAGTATGTGTTGGTGAGTCGTTGTCTCCTTTCCATTGATCACCTTAATAGCATAAAATATCAGTGATACATCGCGTTGGAAGGCATTTAGCCAGCCAATCACTGCGGTGCACTGGGGTGATGAATGGAGAGGAGGAGAGTGAATTTACCAGCTTTGTGTCCGGCTTGTACAACACTGTATAGGAAATTTTATACATGTCCTGAGTGCCTAACACCGTTACAAAAAATATTTAGTATTGTTGGTTATTTGGTCAGAGGAAGAATAACCTGTGGTATCCCAAACACCTTTCTAGATAAACGTAAGCCAGTTGTGATAGAATCTTACAAGCCACCTGGCTCGCTGCAGCCACCAGTCTGCTATACATTTCCTTTGTATTCAGCGCCCTGGGAGTGCAGCGAATTAGGCATTAAATTTCGGCCAGTGCTGAATGCCCCCTGGAACCTATCCAATCCTCAGATACCAGGGGAACAGGCACAGGACTCAGAAAGCTCAGAGGAATCTGACGAGTTTGAGAGTTTGCCAATAATTGCTCCCTGTCACCGCCCTATCCCACAGGTGCAGGAAAGTGTTGAACGCTATCTAAGGGCTAGACGGGCTCAAATAATTCAAAAACCCGAAAATCTGTAAATATGAATTTTGCATAAATTACTGGCTAGACTGGTGATGCCACTAGCGGGTTTCTTCCTTTGACTAAATGACCATAGAATATACACCCTATGCTGAGCAAGGCTGTGGTGTGTGGACTTATGGGTTTGCTGTTGCAGCCTGCGCTGTGGTGTTTCTAGTGGTTTCCTGGTGTTATTGTCGCTGGAGGGAGTTGTGTTGTCCTGATTTGGTTGAAGTATACGGAACCAGGGCTGAGTCAGAGAGAGCATTGAGGTTCGGTTTTGGTATCAGGGCATCAGGAGAGCAAACTCAGTGCCACTTCAGAAACGAGCCCAATCAGTTAGACTCGGTCAGTTGCCATTCAATAGAGGTTGTAAATGGTGGTGTTGAGGTTAGTCCATCGGGAGGGGACCCTCTGTCAGACCAAGCCAGTGAAGGGTCCACTCAGCCAGATCTAAGTGCTTGTCACCCGCACAATTATTGCAGTTTGGATTTCTCAGGGTTGGCAATGTTCACCAGACCAATGCCTACTGGGCGACAGTAAAGGGTCGGGTGACCTGTTGGGCAGCAAGGACAAACATAAAACCTTGCTGCTTGCCAGACCACGTGAGACAGTGTGACTATTGTGACTCCCTCTACTACGTGCTGGAGTGAGCACAATATTGCTGAATAACATCAGTAAAACCTTGCTGACCCTTGTGAAAATCAACAGAGGGGTGACGGGATTGGCTGACTCCAGTGTGCTTAGTGGTTCACACGGTAGCAGCAGGGAGAGAACCTGTTGCTCAAGTTGCTCCCAGGCGAAACCAGAGATTGGCCATCTCTGGTGTGAGAATTGCTTGGAATTCAAGGGGAACACATAGTCCATACTATGGGGAATTCAATTGCTCAGAAGCGAGCGTCAAATCGCGGTGAGCCGCAGCATTTGACGCCGCGAGAAGAGATGTGTAGCAAGTATGGACCGTGGGTCTCCCGATACTTGGAGGACTGGGAGCGATGGACTAACCAGAAATATGCCAGAAAGGGAACTTTTAAACCAAAGGTGTGGGAAAATTTGTGGGATGTCCACAGGGTGAGGATGACTCGCCCAAACGAGCGAGAAGCATGGAGTAGGTGGATGATGGAGGCGATTCGCCGATCCGAAGACGTCACCATCATGACAGTAAAACAATCAGGCACAGGAGGGTCACCACGGCTAGAAGATGAGGGGACTGAAGACACTGATGTGCTGGATATGGGAGCACACCAGGCTTGGACAGCACTTATGTCCGGGTCTTCTCGCAGGCGGACTGATAAGGCCGTGTCTCAGCATGTGAAACACAGAGCTGCTGCAGAAGCTCTTGATGACAGTGCTGACACACAGCCACCAGGTGATCTCACTAAGAAAGAGGAAGTACAGGCACACAGCGACAACAGACAGCTAACGCAGACCTCATTAGAGACAACACACAGTAGCAGTGACAGGCTGGCCCACATACAACCTGACAGAGAGAGAGATGACTCTACATCTGTATGCCAATCCTCGTTGTATTCAGGACAAACTATGCATTAAACATTAGAGATGTATGTATAATCATTACATAACCCACGTACTACATCTGTATGCCAATCCTCGTTGTATTCAGGACAAACTATGCATTAAACATTAGAGATGTATGTATAATCATTACATAACCCACGTACAAAAAATTGCATGGACAAGTTGTCTCCTCTATTTCAGATTCTAAATTCGGTGACAATTGGAGGGGAAGGTTCTGTGGATCCATAAGTATTTGAATATACATGGTATAAAGGGAATGAGTCCCACTATTTAGCATTATTTTGAACATGCTAGACCAATACATCCACCTCGTAATGGACACTGAATGGCATACCCTAGATGAGCTCTGTGGCAGTCTGTACCGCAGAACAATTCCTCCTTTGTCAGGAGTGTTTGAAACAGAAGTTGCAGGGAAGACCGGAGATTATTTTCTTTTTGACATATGTCCACGACAAAAATATACTTGACTGTGAGGGAGATGAGGACCCTGAAGTAGACATATGTACCATACCAGGAATTTTCAGTACAGACCCTAATGACATAGATGACGAAACACTTGAAAGTGAAGATCTGAGGGACTTATCATACAATTTAAACAATGGAACCTCAGTTGACCCATTGCCAGTAAGAGGTGACAAAGGAAAATGATATCCTGAAGACCCGACAAGAGGAGGGTATGACGACTGGAACATTATGTACATGGTATATAATGTTGGAGAGACAGGACAGTAAGGAAAATATTCTATGACCAACCCAAACCAGTGCAAGGTACTTTGTTAAATAAGTGTTATAACCTAGCAGATGGGATTATGGAGTTCCGACTCACGCAAATTCCTGAGTACATTGGAACTGTAAACCCTCTGACATACTTGACTCAAGAAAGAATTATATTTGGACTGAACTGTAGTATAGTCAAACAAGTCACCTAGTATAAAGACACTGAAAAAGTCAGACTTGGTGCCTATTTTAGCACCCTGGTATTGCATGTACAAACAGATGCTAAAAGTAAGTTATTTGAACGCATCACACCTAAAGAAGGTATAACAGTACGTCAATATATGTTGAGATTTATGAGAGAGGCCTGTACACCAGACATTGAAGGTCATTATATTATTGACACAGCGTACTGGTCATCAAATCAGTCTCTCTCCTTCAATGGACCAAAGCCTTGGAGGTGGGATGTGCTGTGCAATGGGATAGATGCACCAAAGGTAAATGAATGGATGGATGGGATTCCCATGTCTGAGGGATTGAGGGGAGTGTATCATACCATGGACTGGAAAGATCCTCATGGCTATGAATTAGATCTAGACTTAGATCTATATGGACCATTTGTCTGGCCTCTCTATGAGGAGTCGGATAAAGGGTGGTTGTAATATGGGGAGAGTCCAGTTCCTGGTGTGAACAACCTGTCGATAAATAAAAAGGGATGGTACACATGGGAAGGAAAAGATAAAGTATGTGTAACTGTAGTTCAAGTAGAATGGGAAAAGGATGTTGTGGTCCATGCAAAGGTGAGTTCAGACACATGTAAGGTCCCAGCTGTCAAAGTGGTGGATCTAATTGTTCCTGGATTGGCTGCACCTTGGGCGATGTTGGTGGATACTCAGATCGATGGAGAGTAACCCTAACTGACTTTAGGGTGAATGCATGAGACAGGAGGTGTGGTGTGTATGTCAAAAATCAAATATACATGCTGAAAGGGTGGTTGTAATCAGGACATAGCCACAATAAAGTAAAAAGGGATTTGATGGGTACAGTACGAGGGGCTGGGGGTCTCGGTTTGGGAGCTTTTGAACACTATGGAGTTGGAGGTGCTACGAAATAAACTTGGAGGGGTGGCTCAGCATGTAGGGATGGGAGTGAAAACCCATTTAGATATAAATCATGTATTGGAGAATTTACAACATGACCACATTGATGCTACAGCATCACTGTCAGAAGTAATGAAGAAGAAGTTCAAGGGTTTAATTGCAGGTCTGTTTAAACATTCAGAAGACGTCCAGTTGGCATTATCATGTACGCAGGTTCAATCTGAACTTTCACAAGATTTAAAGCTAATGATAACCTCGCTGCACGCTGGCCATTTTCCTATAAATTTACGTAAACAGGCTGAAAGATCTGTCCTTGATTTTGCAAGACACATGAAAAATGGTGGCTTACTCAGTTCCATGGGTGTCAGAGCCTCACAGGCACTATTTCCTTCTTAGTGCCTGTTGCTGGCAAAGAATACCAAGCTTATGCAGTGGTAAATCTGGGTTCTATTCTATCTGAAGGTGCGGGTTTTGCACTCCTGGGTTAACCATGAAATTTAATGCTGTATGAAGAAGGGGAGCCCAGATTAGTAGATACATATGGGCACTGGAAAAAGGAAAATGTTCTCTTATGTCAAGGACAACAAAATATAATTTTGAGACAGCAATGCTGGGACAAGGAAGAATAATGTTTGATGGACGCAACAAAAAGGGTGCCGAGCAGGATGAAATGTCTGGGACAGGGTTATTGGTGCTGGTATCAGATGGAGAATGTCACTTCTTATGCAGTGTACACATTGAATTGTACTCAAGGTAGAACACTGACCCGAGGGGTGTACTGCACCATTGGCCCAGTCCTAGGGATAGATCTGGCACAGCCAGAAGGGCAAACACCCATAACACCTGAAAAGAGACTCGACATCAAACCTGATACACCTGTCTATTTACAAAAGATTCCTTTAGGGTGGGGAGCAGAATTGAAAGGGTGGTTATTGGATTTTGGGAAAAAGGATGAGATCATACAAACTCTCGGAGCTTCAGAAAGGCAAGCAACTGTGCTCCTGGAGCATAATCGTGAGAAACTGTTACAGGTCTCACATGCCCTTGAGCAAGATGCTAGTGTGTCCTGGTGGGAAAGCTTATTTGGGTATAGTCCAAAAGCAAGTGCCTTTCTGAATCTCATGCTCAACCCAGTAGTGGTACTAATAGCCCTTACCGTATTGTTTGACCTTTTTCAGTTATTCATGTTTTGTAAAATGAAGAGGTTGAGCCCAAGGATAAATAAGAAATAAAAAAGAAATTCAGGGATGTTTTAGTGGTGGTATCCCCGGATGACGAATATGGATAAATGTTGTGTAATCATGGTAATTTTACCCCAATCCCTTGTAGTTAAATAGTGTGAATGGACACGAGTGACTGGAAATCGTAGGGTCCTCCAGCGATGGAGAAAACAAGTTAACATAGGTATGAATGAAACTGATAATTATACAGACTCTTCTTGAACCGGAAGCCAGCGGTCAGACTGCTGAGCTAGGGGCGGGAGGAGTCTGTTAGAAGTGAGAGGGTAGATTTATTAGGCATTGTAATCCCCTATGTGTTATTATTGAACAAATATGATGTGGCTCTATTTAAAAAAAAAAAAAAAAAAAAAAAAAAGAGGAAGGGGCCACAGACACCTGGGGCTTGGTACTGGGACTTTAAAAAAAAAAAAAAAAAAAAAAAAAAAAAACTTTTTCCTCTGTCCTGCAGACATGTTCTTGTGTTTTCCTTGTGCACCTGGGCAACAACCACATCAATCACCCTCTAGTTCTACCTTAAGATCTACCTCAGAAGACTTAAAGGGGTCCTGGCTTATCACCAAGAAGACACCTAAGAGACTTGTCGTCCATAGTGTGGCACCTACCTCATGATTTCAACTCTACCTTATGTGTCACCATATAACCTGTTATTCTACAACCAGTGGCAAGAGGTCCCAAGGATGTGAGGAAAGAAACCCCAGCTGGACAGGTGACAGCAGCTGAATCCTTGGTAAGACATCGCTCCACATCAAAAAGGAGCACTCTTCATCCTGGTATGACACTTTGCTTCAATGGAGGACCTCAAGGAACCTTTTCTGACTCACCCTGAGGAGAGACACAATAATGCTCTCCCAGGGTGCACCACCCAACTCAGAGTTTTGGCTAAGGGTGCGGCTCTGGGGAGGGAGAAGATACTACAATGCCATCCGGTGATATCAGCTGGGGCCCCCCACCAAAGGACCAAGGAAAAACTTTTGATATAAGTAGTTCACAGGGATGAACTAGAGGAGGGAGTGACAAAGCTGTGATACCTGTCTGGTTTATATAAAGGACATTTTTGTTTTAAATTAGCTCCATTTGGTGATATGTAAACAATTTGTGTTAGAAGAAGGCCACATGATGTGTACGTGCTCAGGGACACTTGCTACTCTTGAACATGTCCTAATAGTAGAATTACTGTTATTTTGCAATGTCCTAGCTTCCTTGACTTTTAGTGGAAAAGGGGCCCCACTGACAGATTTAGACAAGTGATGTGTTGTCCAGACTGAACCACTTCCCCTTGTGACCTTAAACAGAAGGTTGAGTAAGAGAACAGTGGGTGGTGAAACTCATTATAATATGGGTGGAGAGTTCTAAGAATTAAATGTTAACTGCTTCATGTCTGCACTGATTATTGAACTGTGATTGGTTTTTGTAACACTGACAAATATCCTGGCCAGCCCCAGGGAGTGTATATTTTTGCATACTTGTAACCCTATAAAATCTGCTGTGTGCTAATGATCTGTAGCATTACTCTGATGATGCCTGTATCAACGGCCCTTGATGCATGAATAAATGTGTTGTCTATTTGACGAGGTGTGTCCGAGTCTTCCCTGTCCTTAAACATCTTGGACACTAGTGACAAGGGCTCACTGGTGAATAGAAAGGTCAGACTAACAGACAGGCAGATACAGTACAGAATCGGGAGGCAGAGCAGAAACGGTTAACAGGCAGAGTCGGCAACAAGGTCAGATGGTCAAAGGTACAGAATCACTAGAGAGTAAGAATAGTCAGAAACGAGCCAGTCATAAACAGATAATAACAATATAAATCACAAACCCTATCACTGTGTGAAATCCCCGGTTTCCTCCCGGATCAAAGCACACCGGATCTAACTAAGGTCTGAGTGCTAACACGAAGTGATCGCAACAGCAGACAAAGTATGAATGAATCCTCCGAGCTTAAGAGCCCGAGGAGACCCTGAGGCACGCCCCCCTGCGCCTGGCCAATCAGGAGCGGCAGGTGCATGGCGTGACGTCAGCCGACCCTCCGGTCAGCTGAGCCGCCTCTTAGTGGAATAAAGGTGTGACGGTGCGCGCGCACGCGTCAGTGCGACCTTGTGGGCGAGAGACAAACCCGTCCTCGGCATGCTAGATGCCCGAGGCACGGGTGGTGAGGTGGGCGGGTGCACGGAGGCAGCTGCGGTGACGGCGCTGTTCGCCGCAGCTGCCTCATTGATTGTTACAAACACCCACAGTTATCAATTAATACAATAGGTAATATACAGTGTCACCCTTTGCAATGTATTCTAATGTTCATACTGATATAAAGCCTGGCAGGTTGGATTCACTGCCATTCATGGGCAGAATTTACCAGAGTTGATGAGGATTGCGTATATTGCAGAAAGCAGATATCAATGTGCCAATATAGATGTGCCCTTGAATGTTTCCTTTTTTTCACTTTTTTTCCTATCTAAATTGCTGGCACAAGTCCATTACAGGTATCTACTGAGCCAAGCAATGTACTGCAGTGTGTCAACAAATGCCACGGAGAGGTCAATTCAGTAACATTGTATTAAGCTGCAGTATCCTCTGCACTTATCACTGGTGGTTACAACATGCATGATTCATCCAAACACAAGCAGAAGGTTTACCTTGATGTGTGAGCCCCCCACACACCACACACACACACACACACACACACACACACACACACACACACACACACACACACACACACACACACACACACACACACACACACACACACACGAGCATGGGGATTTCCCCAACTCCTTTACCAACATGCAGGCGCATTGGTAGGGTTCTAGGCCCATGGCCTGAAGCTAGTGTCTTGGGTGCCCCAACACCATAGCGCTGTGACATTTTGTTGCAAGACACAGGGAGGGCTGGCCGAATGGGAAGGGAGGCCATGGCTGAGCCCGTCTCCATCCAAAGATGTAAACGCATGCCTGATGTCACCCATTTTTAAGCTGCACCTCCAGCCCAATCACCAGCTACAATCTTATTGGTGGGGGTGGGTTGGAGTTTAATGGCAGAGGGCTAGGAAGAGATTTTGTAGCTCTGCCATGCAAGTTTGGCACCTCCCGCCCCTAACTCTCCCACCGGATGACCCACCAACAATCAGCAGCCATGCTAGAATAGCAGGTCATTAATTGGCCTCTAGGGAAGTGCAAATGACCATCAGGTCCCTTTATAGCCCAGCATTTGAGACGCTATACACAGGACTTAAATAAAGTTCACCAGCATTCAGCAGTGCCTAAACGCTTTCTCTTATTCTACATACATTAACACTGTTTTTCAGCCATCCATGAGCATGCCTCACAGTGACCACCATCTCCCTTCTTACAGCTGCTTCCTTGGGATTTGTGTGTGCCCTGCTCTCTAGTTCTCACTCATTAGCAGTAGCTTAGTCAGCACTGCGGCCCAGACCAGTCATGTCACCACAGCAGATCAGCCAACACAGTGTCTCAGACCAGCTATTGCCAGCACAATGGTCAGACCAGCCATCCATGGAAACCCTTGACCTTAAATGGAGCTCTCAGATCCACTGTAAGTCACCTCACCCCTGGGCTTACACTCACAGGCATGGGGTTAGTCAACCCTACCCCCTTCTGGGCATCAGAAGTGGGGCTGAGTCTTTGACATGGCCAGGGCAAGGACTTTGGGGGATGGGGCAGGCTTTGCTATTCCTCTCTCTTTCAGAGTCCCCATGGCATGGACCATGCTGGCTAGTATAGCTCAGGGTGGAGAGCCCTACATGGTCCAGGCTCTAAATCCTGGCTATATAAGCATGAGTGACAAGAGGTTAAAGAGTCCTGGCAGGGGTTGAGGCTATATCATTTTTATTTAGACAGTATATAGTATGTATATTTGCAAAGCGATCCTGATACAGTAGTATAGTGCAGGGGCGTAACTAGAAATCACTGGGCCCGACTGCGAAAATTTGGATGCCCCCCCCCCCCCCCCCCTACCAAATAATTGTAATGGGGCAGCGCTTCACTATAAAATAATTGTAATAGGGCAGCGTTTCACCATAAAATAATCGTAAAGCACCAGAAATTCATCGTAAAGTGGGCAGCATGTCACCAGAAATTAATCGTAAAGTGGGCAGCATTTCACCGTAAAATAATCGTAAAGTGGGCAGCATTTCACCAGAAATTAATCGTAAAGTGGGCAGGATTTCATCATAAAATAATTGTAAAGTGGGCAGCATTTCACCAGAAATTAATCGTTAAGTGGGTAAAGTGGGCAGCATTTCACCATAAACGAATCGTAAAGTGGGAAGAATTTCGCCATAAAATAATCGTAAAGTGGGCAGCATTTCACCATAAAATAATCGTAAAGTGGGCAGCAGTCACCAGAAAATCACAATGTGGGCAGCGTTCACCAGAAAATTGTACAGTGGGCAGCAGTCATCAGAAAATCACAATGTGGGCAGCATTCACTAGAACATCGTACAGTGGGCAGCATTCACTAGAACATCATACAGTGGGCAGCAGTCACCAGAAAATCGCAATGTGGGCAGTGTTCACCAGAAAATCGTACAGTGGGCAGCGTTCACTAGAAAATCGTACAGTGGGCAGCAGGCACCAGAAAATCATACAGTGGGCAGCAGTCACCAGAAAATCGCAATGTGGGCAGCAGTCACCAGAAAATCGTACAGTGGGCAGCGTGCACCAGAAAATCGTACAATGGGCAGCAGGCACCAGAAAATAATAAAGTGGGCAGCAATCACCAGAAAATCGCAATGTGGGCAGCGTTCACCAGAAAATCGTACAGTGGGCAGCAGTCAACAGAAAATCGTACAGTGGGCAGCAGTCAACAGAAAATCGTACAGTGGGCAGCAGTCAACAGAAAATCGCAATGTGGGCAGCGTTCACCAGAAAAACGTACAGTGGGCAGCAGTCACCAGAAAAATTGCAATGTGGGCAGCAGTCACCAGAAAATCATACAGTGGGCAGCAGTCACCAGAAAAATCGCAATGTGGGCAGCAGTCACCAAAAAATTGTAATGTGGGCAGCAGTCACCAGAAAATTGCAATGTGGGCAGCAGGCACCAGAAAAATCGCAATGTGGGCAGCAGTCACCAGAAAATTGCAATGTGGGCAGCAGGCACCAGAAAATCGCAATGTGGGCAGCAGATACCAGAAAATCGCAATGTGGGCAGCAGGCACCAGAAAATCGCAATGTGGGCAGCAGTCAACAGAAAATAGTACAGTGGGCAGCACCTGTAAAAAACAAACAAACAACAATTCACTCACCTGCCTGGCAGAAGTCTCCTCTCCTGGCCTCAGATCCCCCGCTGATCCTCCTGCAGCACATCTCCCGCGCTGACAGGCAGAGTGCAGGGCTACGGCAAGATGGCTCCCGAAGCCCTGTACTGGAGACACAAATAGTCTCCAGTGCAGGGCTTCGGCAGCCATCTTGCTATAGCCCTGCTCTGCCTCCCGGGAGACTGCGGCTGCGGGGAATGAACTGGCCCGGCGTCTATTAGACGCTGCGGCCAGTTACACACCTGGCTGGGGGGTCCTAGAATCGGGCGGGCGGCAGCGCTCCCTCCCCCCCACCGCACATGGCTGGCAGGCCCCGGAGGGGCCCCGGGCCCCCCTGCGGCTGAGGGGGTCGCATCCCCGGTGGTTACTCCGGTGGTATAGTGGCTGTACAGCGATCTCTGGCAAAAAGCACTGAAATTGGGCCTGGGGTTTCCTGTTGGTCATTACACTGTAGCAAGCTAGATGTAGCAAGCTAGATGTGACCCCAGCATTAGCTAGTTCATTCCCCAGTATAGTTTGCCAAATGTGCCTCCAGTTGCCTCCTCCCTAGTATTGTTAGCCAGATGTGCGCTAAGTATTCGGTAGTCCCCTTCCCCGCCATAGCTAACCATTTTGGAATTCACTTCCAGCACTCGTTAGACTCGCCCCTTCCTTCAAAACCTTCAAACAGGCCCTCAAAAACACCTCTTCAAGATTGTCTACCACCCTACTATCATTCTCTTTGCCTAGCACTTATTCTGCAGCCCTACCTATTATGTCCCTCATGCCTCCCCTTAGTTTGTAAGCCTTTGGCAAGGTTTCCCTCCTAGTGTATTGCACATGATTATGTACCCTTATCATTGTGCAGCTATTCCATGTAGTGACTCAGACTTGAATTATTGGATCTCAATTTGATCCTAAATCACATAATCTTGTACAGTCAGGTCCATACATATAAACAACATCATGTTAATTTCATTTCAAATCCATTGTGGTTGTGCATAGAGCCAAACATTTTAGAATTGTGTCGCTGTCCCAATATTTATGGACCTGACTGTATATTGTACCTTGTTTCCTTTTATGAACTTGTGCTACGATTTTGTCTGTAACTCCTTTTTAGCATTGTCTGTAACTATATTTATTGTCCAGCGATGCGTAATATGTTGCGCATTATAAATAAAACAAATAATAATATGTGCCCCAGGATTAGGTAGCCCTTTCCCCAGTGTAGTTTGCGAGATCTGCCCCCAGTATTAGGTAGCCCCCTTCTTTAGTACACAGTGGAATGCAAAAGTTTGGGCAACCTTGTTAAACGTCATGATTTTCCTGTATAAATCGTTGGTTGTTACGATAAAAAATGTCAGTTAAATATATCATATAGGAGACACACACAGTGTTATTTGAGACGTGAAATGAAGTTTAATGGATTTACAGAAAGTGTGCAATAATTGTTTAACTAAAATTAGCCGGTGCATAAATTTGGGCACAGTTGTCATTTGATTGATTCCAAAATCTTTAGAACTAATTATTGGAACTCAAGTTGGCTTGGTAAGCTCAGTGACACCTGACCTACATACACAGGTGAATCAAAATATGAGAAAGAGTATTTAAGCGGGTCAATTGTAAGTTTCCCTCCTTTTTTAATTTTCCCTGAAGAGTAGCAACATGGGGGTGTCAAAACAACTCTCAAGTGACCTGAAGACAAAGATTGTTCACCATCGTGGTTTAGAGGAAGGCTACAGAAAGCTTTCTCAGAAATTTCATCTGTCTGTTTCCACAGTTAGGAACATATTGAGGAAATGGAAGCCACAGGCTCAGTTCAAGTTAAGGCTCGAAGTGGCAGACCAAGAAAAATCTTGGATAAACAGAAGCGACGAATGGTGAGAACAGTCAGAGTCAACCCACAGAAAAGACCTCCAATATCATCTTGCTGCAGATGGAATCACTGTGCTTCGTTCAACCATTCGGCGCACTTTACACAAGATAGATGCTCTATGCGAGAGTGATGCGGAGGAAGCCTTTTCTCCGGTCACAGCAGACCCGCTTGAGGTATGCTAAAGCACATTTGGACAAGCCAGCTTCATTTTGGAATAAAGTGCTGTGGACTGATGAAACTAAAATTGAGTTATTTGGGCATAACAATGGGCGTTATGCATGGAGTAAAAACAACACAGCATTTCAAGAAAAACACCTGATACCTACAGTAAAATATGGTGGTGATTCCATCATGCTGTGGGGCTGTGTGGCCAGTGCAGGGACTGGGGAATGTTGTCAAAGTTGAGTGACGCACGGATTCCACTCAGTATCAGCAGATTCTGGAGACCAATGTCCAGGAGTCAGTGACAAAGCTGAAGCTGCGCTGAGCTGGATCTTTCAACAAGACAATGACCCTAAGCACTGCTCAAAATCCACTAAGGCATTTATGCAGAGGAACAATGCAACATTCTGGAATGGCCATCTCAGTCCCCAGACCTGAATATAATTGAAAATCTGTGGTGTGACCTGTCCATGCTTGGAAGCAATCAAACCTGAATGAACTAGAGATGTTTTGTAAAGAGGAATGGTCCAAAATACCTTCAACCAGAATCCAGACTCTCCTTAGAACCTACAGGAAGCGTTTAGCAGCTGTAATTTCTGCAAAAGGCGGATCTACTAAATATTGATTTAATTTCTTTTTTATGTACCTGCCTAATTTTGCCTAATTTAATAATTATTGAACACTCTCTGTAAATCCAACAAACTTGATTTCACTTCTCAAATATCACTGTGTGTGTCTCCTATATCATATATTTAACTGACATTTTTTATCGTAACAACCAACGATTTATACAGAAAATTTATGACAATTAACAAGGTTGTCCAAACTTTCGCATCCCACTGTAAATAGCCAGATATACCCTCAGTATTGGGTAGGCCCCAAACCAGATTAGATAGCCAGATGTGCCCCCAGTATTATGTAGCCCTCCCTCAACCCAACATAGATAGCCAGATTTGCCCCCAGTATTAGGTAGCCTCCCCCCATAATCAGAGTCACGAAAGCGAAGCATGCTTGTAGCTGTTATGCATGTAACTGGACGCACGTCACAGCATCTCACCTCTATGACTTCCTCTAGTGGTGCACTTAATGAGAGTCATCACTAGAGGGAGTAATAGAGATTAGATCCTGCCACAGGACTGCAGAGGGATCCTGGCGGTACTGACAGGTGAGTAGATGGTGTTGGGAATATTCATAAGAGATTTTGGTCAATATTGATATGCTAGTATCTCACAGTAGCTGCAGATGTTTTAGCTATTTGGACTCACAGCCTTCCATGGACAAACCAAAGGTGCTCCATTGGACTGAAATCTGGTGACCAAGGAGGCCGTTGGAGTACAGTGAACTGATTTTCATGTTGGAAAAACCAGTTTGAGCTGATGTGAGCTTTATGACATGGTGCATTATCCTGCTGGAAGTAGCCATCAGAAGACAGGTACACTGTGGTCATAAAAGGATGGACATACTCAGCAACAATGCCCAGGTAGGCTGTGGCATTTAAATAATGCTCAGTTGGTAGCTAGGCACCTAAAGTGTACCAAGAAAATGACCCCCCACCCCCAAAACCATTTGACCACCACCAGCCTAAACTGTTGACACGGGGCTTTCCATGTTTTCATGGTCTTTATGTTAAATTCTAACTTTACCATCTGAATGTTTTTGCTGAAATCAAGATTTTTCAGACCAGGCAACATTTTTCCAGTCTTATATTGTCCAGTGTTGGTGAGCCTTTGCAAACCGTAGTTTCCGTTTCTTACTTGGTAGGACTGACAAACAGTGCGGTCTTCTGCTGCTGTAGCCCATCTGCTTCAGAGTTCAATCTGTTGTGTATTTAGAGATACTATTCTGCATACGTTGATAATGAGGTATGCAGAATACTATCTCTAAATATACAACAGGTTGAACCCTGAAGCAGATGGGCTACTGTTTCTTTTCAGTCTTCTCGAATTGTCTGCTCATTCTGCTCTAATTTCAAGGCATTTTCGATCACACAACTGGAAATCTTTCTCTGTAAACCCTTGATATGGTTGTGTGTGAAAATCCCAGTAGATCAGCAGTTTCTGAGAGCCTCAGACCAGTCCTTCTGGCACCAACAACCATGCCAGATTCAAGGTTCCCTTTCTTCCCTGTTCTGATGCTCTGTTTGAATTTAATTTAAAAATTGTTTTTTTGTTATTTTTAATAAGAAAATAAGTGATTATTACAGCTTGCAGCCATTTTTTGTAAAAATGTACATATGTTACCCAGCCTTTTGTATCATCTTGTCTAAGAAATCTTGATTGGCTGAAGCATAATGCTAAATATCTAATGTCACCATAGCTGCTTTTAACAACTTGCTTTTCAAGAATTGCTGCTTATGCAGCAGTGTGATACATAAAGCTGACCAACCTGCTAAGCAAACGTCTAAAACAAAGTCGTAAACCAAGGGAAAAGAAAAAAACACCTAACCATGGAAGCAGAGCAGCCCAGAAGACTTGCATCTAGATATTCTGTATGAATCTGGCCGTCTACGTTGCTGCCACTGCAGGAAACCTAAAGCTGATGCATAGTTAGGTCTTGAATTGTCTTTTCCTCATTGGTTGGCTGACGCACTGTCATTTTATAAATATACCTGTGGCACATTCTATGTGTGTCTGCATGCAGCCAGCATAAGTACATGTGTAGGAGAGTGAGTGTAATGATATCATTACATGTAATTCAATGGTGTGGCTGTTGTGTTGCTCCACCCCTTGCTCATAAGAAACACATTGGGGTTGATTCACTAAGCTGCGCTGCTACATCAGCACAGCGTAATGACAACAGCGCTTGATAATAATTCTCTTTGCAGTCATATCATGCGCTGCTAAATTACGCTCTCCTCTGATAGTTTATGAGCGCTTTGTTAAACGTAACAAGCATTCCACTGAACCCGCCCAGAGCCCTAGCGGGTCCAGTGGCTTCAAAGAACGATATCCCTGCACTTTGATTGGCCCAGTAGGCTGCCTGTCACTTGACAATCAACCCCATTGTGACCTGTGCAGGAGGAAATGAGTGCCAGAAGTTCCATATTTTCCCGAGCTCGGTAACAAACAATGCGTACTGCTGCCATGCTGGGAATTCTAAGGTGTGCTCTGAGCATTGTGATTCAGTGTAATCTTTGTTGTGTAGCTTAGGTTACAGTTTGTGAGGTGTACTGTGTA
This sequence comes from Hyperolius riggenbachi, assembly GCF_040937935.1. Lineage (NCBI taxonomy): Eukaryota > Metazoa > Chordata > Amphibia > Anura > Hyperoliidae > Hyperolius > Hyperolius riggenbachi. Next base: position 226,985,342 of record NC_090650.1, read on the forward strand.
GCTTGGAGTTCAGACATATACACAAATTCAGTATGTGCTCAAAGGAAATTTTTAATTAAATAAATATTGCCAGTTACTTACCTGGGGCTTCTTCCAGCCCCCTGAAGTCCATTCATCCGTTTCCCCCCTCTTAACGTTGCATGGCGTGGAAGTAAAAATTGCTGCTGCGCATATGCAGAACACTTCCAGCCACATAAGCGTGATCAAGAAGGCGCACGGCTGGGGTCACGAACATCCAGTGGCCTGCGACTGGCTGGGCCGGTCAGCTTTCGGAGGACGGCAGCTGCTGAAAAGAGCAGTGAGGAATGACGCCGAAGGAGTTGAAAGGGAAGATCTGGGGTGTTAAAAAAAAAGATCTACTTACCTGGGGCTTCCTCTAGCCTCTGGCAGCCATCCTGTGCCCTCGCCGCATCTCAGCTCCCCGCCGGTGGCCAGGGGTCCACTCCGTTACAGATGTCAACTGGCTTGTACTGTGCATGCACAAGCACACGGCCACGGCACTCGCAACTGCGCTCACATAGCCTAGAGCATTCTGTGCAGGCGCAGTACTACTACTACAGGCGCAGAAGGGCATCGGCAATGGAGGGGACCACAGGCTCCTGGCTGGGAGCGGAGCTGCGGCGAGGGCTCAGGACGGCTGCCAGGGGTTGGAGGAAGCCCCAGGTAAGTACATTTTCTTTTTTTATTCTGCTCGGGCTTCCCTTTAAGGACTTAAGGAAGCTGGAAGAAGCCCTAGGTAAGTTAAACTAGCCAGATTTAACCATGTAAACAGTTTTGTTTTGTTGATGGAACTTATTCTTTACAAACTTAAAGAAGAAATCATGAATATTATTTTAAATTAAATTATTTGTATATTCCCTTTATGGAGACAGGTGAGCCAGAGTTCTTGGAATGTGTGGGACACATATAGCTGAATATGTTGTGGGGAAGGGAAAATAATGGAATAAGGGAAGCACAAAGGAAGAAGGTAAGATCTAGCATTAAGACTAATTTGACAGTATATTTAACTGGATTGAAACTGAAAGTTGACCATCTACTAGTTGATGTGGCCAGATTGATACCTTTCAGATCATTAACTGATCAGAGAGAGATCTATCTGATTGAATTCCTACTCACACTACACATAGATTTTCAATAGATTTCAGCGTAAAATCTATTGGAAATCTGTGTGTACTACCTACTGGGTCCCCAGGTCCCCCAGTCTCCCCCTTACACTTGGCAGTGCAGAGTAGTCAGCTCTCACCTGTCCACTGCACATCTCTCCATTGCTGGGCTTTCCTTCCTGTCTCTTCTCTCCTGGGGGTCTGTGTCACGTGAGACACTCACTCTAGAGGCCAAAGACTAGGGGCACCGTGACACATACCTTATGTGACCACTAGAGACCTCTAGTGTTTGCATTTGTGACATGACACAGGTGCCAAAGAGAGAAGACATAGGAAGGATAGCCTGCGGTGGAGAGAAGATGCATGGTGGCAATGTGATAGTAAGCTCTGCTGCTGCGTCAGTCGTCGTAAATTCCATAGCGATGTGCTCCCGTCACGCTGCTAATCAAACAAAACATTTCATCAGGTGCAATCAACCAAATCCATGGATTTTCAGCAAAACTTTATCAATTCAGAAGATGTGGAAATCATTTGCTGCATCATTTTCTAGCCGATTTGATCAAATGATTGAATCGGCTGGATATATCGACGCAAGAAATTGACCAGTGTAGGATTTTAAAAAGCTGGTATACTCTTTAACCCCCCTGGCGGTATAAAAAATTCCGCCAGGAGGCAGCGCAGCAGTTTTTTTTTTCTTACATCATGTAGCGAGCCCAGGGCTCGCTACATGATAGCCGCTGCTCAGCGGCATCCCCCCCGCCCGTTTCGATCGCCTTCAAAGGACGGGATTTCCTGGAGGGCTTCCCCCGTCGCCATGGCGACGGGGCGGGATGACGTCACCGACGTCATCTACGTCGGGACGTCATTGGGAGTCCCGATCCACCCCTCAGCGCTGCCTGGCATTGATTGGCCAGGCAGCGCACGGGGTCTGGCGGGTGGGGCGCATGGCGCGACGGATAGCGGCGATCAAGCGCGGGGCGGCGGCGATCGGTGTGCTGACGCAGCTAGCAAAGTGCTAACTGTGTGCAGCAAAAAAAAAAATTAAACAAATCGGCCCAGTAGGGCCAGAGAAAACCTCCTGCGCGGCTTACCCCGAACTACGTTCGGGGTTACCGCCAAGGAGGTTAAAAAGGAACTCCAGTGAAAATAATGTAGTAAAAAAAGTGCTTCATTTTTACCATAATTATGTATAAATGATTTAGTCAGTGGTTGCTCATTGTAAAATCTTTCCTCTCCCCGATTTACATTCTGACATTTATTACATGGTGACATTTTTACTGTGGGCAGGTTATGTAGCTGCTCCTAGCTGTTTTGGCTGTTAGAGACAGCTGTAAACAGCTAATTCCTGTCTGTGAACCTTGTTACATTGTAACAAACTGCCAAAAGTACCGCGGTCCCAGAGCTTCTTGTGGGAGGGGTTTCAGCACAAAATCAGTCATACAGCGCCCCCTGATGTTCTGTTTGTGAAAAGCATTATATTTCTCATGTAAAAGGGAGTATCAGCTACTGATTGGGATAAAGTTCAATTCTAGGTTGGAGTTTCTCTTTAAGCTCATGACAACTTAAAGTGAGTGTAAATAGATGGAAGTACAATAAACATCTCTTCCGTTCCGTGGCCACAGATTGTTTTTGGCAGTTGGCTCTGGATTTTTTAATAGGTGCCTTATTTGTTGGAGAAGGTTTCCCAGCTTTTAAAATAAATGTATTATTGAGACTATTCATCTTTACATTCATGACAGACACTCTCTGAATTCAAAAGCACTTAAGATTCAATTGATGCCTTTACATTAGGTAACTGCTAGTTACTGTAGCTCCCTGCAGAGACTGTTTGATACCCTTAGTATATTATTTATTACAGTCAGGCTAAGAATAGAATATGCGTTACGCATTATTATTCTAAAGGTATATATACAAGAAAGCTTCAATGCGCTTCGGCTCGTCTTTGTAAAGCTCATAAGTTTCTATCCTACAAGATACGTATATAATGTGTTAGAGTGTGTAGGGAGATTAAGTGCTTGTAATTTCACCTTCACTTTGTAATAAATGACAGACAAATAAAAAACATGTTCTTTACACATGGGAATCACAAACTCTTTCCTTCCTGCATTTGTTAAATTATCTATAAGACACATATTGCAGATCTCTAAAATGAGTGCTTACTACAGAATTACTCCCTGAAGTGCGAAGGTATCAGTTTTACCTGGAATATATTGTACTTCCAGTTTTGTATTGTCTAGTGCTGTATAAGTAGCCAAGAATAGGGATGATCAACAATATGCAAATAATTTTGAGTTGATGCAGCATTATGCAAATTTTGTATGACAATTTATGCTGCTTGAAAATGAACCAAACAAATCCTGCTGAGGTCAAACTTGATTGGTCCATTTTCAAGCTGCATACATTTGCATACAAAAAATACATAATCCTGCATCAACTCAAATTATTTGCATCTCATTGACCATCTTTAGCAAGAGCTGACATGGGTGATGTCTGTGCACAAACACGAATCTTGTATTGAGGCTGTTGTGAAATGTACCAATTAAATTGTTTAATGCTTTGTCTATTCTAGAATAAATGGTGTATTTTTTTGTAATGTAACTTACAGCACTATATAATGAAAACTCCATATAAGGGTGACAAACAAAACCAAAATTTGACCCTCAAAATCTGTACCACTGATAATACATTCTCAGAAAGAGCACACCTATAGAGAGGAACATTACTATTCATCTAAATTATGATTTTTTTTTTGTCATTTACTGCATATCTCTCGGGGACTTAAATGTATTACTGATCACTAATTAAGGGAGCCCCTATGCTATTGCGGAATATGGAAAACCTGACCACTATCTGGTGAGTGAGCACAGTCCAATGGAAAAATCAGTTCAATCACCACTTTTAGGAAGTGGGTAACCCAATTGAGTACACGCCATCTCAGTTGAGCAGCCGTGTGGCTATGGTGTACGAAGTGGCAAGACACTGAGGTCTTATATTCTTGTTTACCCCTGGCAAACCAACCAATACTCCATTTATGTTCCTTGATTATTTTTTCACCTCTCTGGCTGTCTGCCCAATGTACCCCATGCTACAGAGGCACTTCTACCCCTCCCTATACCACATATACACTCAGACATGTGAAATGATGCTTAATCCAATCCTTTCACCCTGATTGTGGGGGTAAGATGAATCACCTCTGATCCCTTACAGCAATTACAATTTAGGCAAAATTTCTGGCTAGTTGGCTTCCACGCATTCTCCAGACAGCCGTCCTGCACACCATACTACCAGTGGCAAGTATTGGAGGTTTTGTCTCCTTCTTACCAAATATTCTTCCAGTGTATGGGAGGGATTGGTGTCCCAGTGGAGAAGAGGAACCAGTAACACTGCGACAAAGTCCAACCCCAGTCTCAGTTGACCAGAGTTATGTACCTACTGTGTTTAGATTCGGAACACTGTATGCCGTCAGGGGAGCGTCATTTCTCACCAGGGGAGCGTCATTTCTCACCAGGGGGGTCTGTTAGTGTAGCACTTTATCCCTGAGCTTCACAGGGGCAGGAGCTACACTACCAGCCTCCTGTAAGTGAGCAATGGTGCTTCCACTAACACCCCCTTCCCTTCCCTAGGACATGCAGCATTGCAAACCTCTCGTATGGGAAGTTTCATTGTAAAAGTTTATCCCTGGTGCTCAGTGCCCTTTAATGGTGCTTTGTTTCATGAATAGAGACTGTCTTCATAAATATGGCATTACTTCACAGTTTCAGGTCAATAATCTCGTGTGTGCCGTACTAGAAGTCTCTTATATTAGTTTAATAATGTGTGGAGATGTTTCAGAATTTCAAGAGAAGTCAAGGTGTGGCAAGGATTCAGGTGGATCCCAATTGTACAGATAATAATTTGTGAATTATCAAAATAACATGACTATTAGGGTATTGTTAGGCAATTTTAAAAGGACGACATTATTCAAATCACTTTCACTTGAAAATGTAACAACTACCAGTCCCATGAAAAAATGTTTCTCCGAAGCATCAGTTTCCTCTGTGGTCAGAATAAGTCACATGAAGTGCTATGGTAACCTTAGCAGAACAAAGACAACATGTTACTTTCAGTCATATAAACCTTATCGAGGGGAAATAGAAAGAACATTAGATACGAGAAAAAGAAAGATAAGAGAAGTAATAAGACTCAATTATGATTCAAAATTATATATGCATGGAACAAATATAGTTTTTATCTATACATGCATAATTACAAATACATAAAAATGACCTTTTTTATGCATTAAACATTCAAATTATGTATTTTACATGTTTTTTTTTTTAATTCTGGAGTTACTTTTCAATATTTGTTTTGCTTTTTTTGTCATATTACTGCCATAAACATGCATCAATTTTATTGGAATTCCACATGAAAGACCAACACAAAGCGGTGTACACATGAGAAGTGGAACGAAAATCATACATGATTCCAAACATTTTTTACAAATAAATAACTGCAAAGTGGTGTGTGCATAATTATTCGGCCCCCTTTGATCTGAGTGCAGTCAGTTGCCTATAGACATTGCCTGATGAGTGCTAATGACTAAATAGAGTGCACCTGTGTGTAATCTAATGTCAGTACAAATATAGCTGCTCTGTGAGGGCCTCAGAGGTTGTCTAAGAGAATATTGGGAGCAACAACACCGTGAAGTCCAAAGAACACACAAGACAGGTCAGGGATCAAGTTATTGAGAAATTTAAAGCAGGCTTAGGCTACAAAAATTTCCAAAGCCTTGAACATCCCACGGAGCACTGTTCAATCGATCATTCAGAAATTGAAGGAGTATGGCACAACTGTAAACCTACCAAGACAAGGCCATCCACCTAAACTCACAGGCCGAACAAGGAGAGTGCTGATCAGAAATGCAGTCAAGAGGCCCATGGTGACTCTGGACGAGCTGCAGAGATCTACAGCTCAGGTGGGAGACTCTGTCCATAGGACAACTATTAGTCATGCACTGTACAAAGTTGGCCTTTATGGAAGAATGGCAAGAAGAAAGCCATTGTTAACAGAAAGCATAATAAGTCCCGCTTGCAGTTTGCCACAAGCCATGTGGGGGACACAGCAACCATGTAGAAGAAGGTGCTCTGGTCAGATGAGACCAAAATGGAACTTTTTGGCCAAAATGCAAAACGCTATGTGTGGCAGAAAACTAACACTGCACATCATTTTGAACACACCATCCCCATGGTCAAATATGGTGGTGGCAGCATCATGCTCGGAGGGTGCATTTCTTCAGCAGGGACAGGGAAGCTGGTCAGAGTTGATGGGAAGATGGATGGAACCAAATACAGGGCAAACTTGGAAGAAAACCTCTTGGAGACTGCAAAAGACTTGAGACTGGGGCGGAGGTTCACCTTCCAGCAGGACACCGACCCTAAACATAAAGCCAGGGCAACAATGGAATGGTTTACAACAAAACATATCCATGTGTTAGAATGGCCCAGTTGAAGTCCAGATCTAAATCCAATTGAGAATCTGTGGCAAGATCTGAAAACTGCTGTTCACAAACGCTGTCCATCTAATCTGACTGAGCTAGAGCTGTTTTGCAAAGAAGAATGGGCAAGGATTTCAGTCTCTAGATGTGCAAAGCTGGTAGAGACATACCCTAAAAGACTGGCAGCTGTAATTGCAGCAAAAGGTGGTTCTACAAAGTATTGACTCAGGGGGCCGAATAATTACGCACACCCCACTTTGCAGTTATTTATTTGTAAAAAATGTTTGGAATGATGTATGATTTTCGATCTACTTCTCACATGTACACCACTATGTATTGATCTTTCACGTGGAATGCCAATAAAATTGATGCATGTTTGTGGCAGTAATGTGACAAAATGTGGAAAACTTCAAGGGGGCCCGAATACTTTTGCAATCCACTGTATCTATCCTGTACAGTAGTGGTGCTTTTTTGTCCTTATCCCTATTATATATTATATGCTGCTGTTTCAACATGGTCCTGCAGTGTCATATGGCATGATAAAATACAAAGGTGTACATGTACTTCTTAGCATCTTCCTGTGTTCCTGTTTTATTTTTTGATCATAAGCCAGAGCTGTATGTCAGGAAGTTGATTGCAAAAGTTCTCTGATAACTTATTAGAGGTCATAAAATGCCTGTGTGGCTAAGCAAACACTTGTTCGTCATTTATCTATATGAGAGTTGAATAAACATCAGGATTGCCACAGAGGGTGAATCTTAAAACCAAAATGAGAATATGGGACTCCAAGAGTCGATACTGTACAATTGCTTTCCTCATCAGTATTTTTTAACTTAATTTTCTCTTTAAAGTGTGCCTGAAAGGAAAAAGGTGCCCCTTGGGGGTACTTAACTTGGAAGGGGGAAATCTCTGGATCATAAAGAGGCATTTCCCGTCCTCCTCACTAGAGGGGATTCAGTGTTGGCTCCCCCCTTGTTGCCCTTCATAGGAAGCCTTGAGCAGACGCAGGATTAGCTCCCCCTCGGGCTCCAGCAGAAATAGTTGAGCCTGATCGGGTCCGGTCTACTGTCGGGTCCGCTCTACTGCATGAGCTGTCTGGGCAGTAGAGTGGACCTAATCGGCTCAGCTATTTCCACTGAAGCCCGAGTGGAAAGGTGCTAGTGTGCCTGGGCAGGCAAGCAAAGGTAAATATTATTATCGCTGCTTTTTCAGGGCTGCAAACGCTGGATTGGGCTGGCTGAAGGAGACAGGGTATGGATCATTAGGATCCAGAGGCTTCTCCCTCCTGAGGTGAATATCTAATTTTTTTCTTTTTCATAATTTACAGGTTTACTTTAACTAGTAAACACAATCTAGACATACCTGTACATCTAGTATGAGCCTCACTAACATAAACAGGACAAACCGGTATGTCCTGTCAATTAATGGCAGGCCAGCCACTTGCTCATGGCAGGATTTACACGTTTGGGATTGGTGAACCGGAACATTTTCTTGACCCAATCGAAGTGCCTGGGAATGACTGAACATGACTCTAACAAGGAGCCATGTTCTTGCGCAAATAAGAAAGTGATCAAACACTTCCTGGTAACCCAGGATAGATTGGGGTCAAAAATTAGAACAAAAATCCATTCCTTTTTATTTTTATTTTACTTTAGATATGAACCCCTTGTAACCCTCCCCATAGTTATCAAACAGAAACATTTGCAAAAGAAAAGAGTAACTGTTTCAAAAAATACATAAATAGTTACCTTAGGGATTCAGCTTTTATAATACGTATGTCATGAGGATATATTACTGTTATTTTAGCAAATAAGGGCTTGTAATTATTAATAGGGTACAAAAAAATACACCTTTATTTCCAAATATATTGCCACCATACATTGCACTAGGAAACATAATTGAAATGTTGTGATAGCTAGGACAAATGGGCAAATACAATGTGTGAGTTTTATCTATAGTAGCATTGTTTATTTTAAAACTATAAAAAAAGGAATTAGAGAATTAGTATATTTTTTCATTTTTTATTTATTTTTCTCTATAAAATGCATAGAATGTAAAATAATTACTAAAAACAAGTATCATCAACAAAGAGCCTAATTTGTGGGGGAAAAAAACAAGCTATAGATAATTTATGTGTGACAAGCAGGGATAAAGTTATGGCCAAATGAATGGGAGGAGCGCAGAAAAGTGAAAATGGCTCTTGGCGGTAAGGTTAAAGAGAACCCAAGGTGGGTTCTAACAATGCTATCAGCATACAGAGGCTGGGTCTGCATATCCTGCCCAGCCTCTGTTGCTATACTAATCCCCCCTAAGCCCCCCCCCCCCCTGCGCTCTGCTGTGCCCCCATAAATCATCAGCCGAGCTGTCGACACACAGCGTGTCGCAGCTGGCTGTTTATCTCTGCATTTCTCAGTCTCATCGCCCCCCCCACCTCCTCCATAGCTCCGGTCCCTGCCTGCGTCCCTTCCCTTCAATCAGCGAGGAGGGAAGGGACGCAGGTGGGGACCGGCGCTATGGAGGAGGCAGGGGAGTGGCAAGAATGACAGATGCAGAGATAAACAGCCGGCTGCGACACACTGTGTGTCGACCGCTTGGCTGATGATTTTTGGGGGCATAGCAGAGCGCGGGGGGGGGGGGGGCTAAGGGGGATCGGTATAGCAACAGAGGCTGGGCAGGATATGCAGACCCAGGCTCTGTGGGCTGATAGCATTGTTAGAACCCACCTCGGGTTCTCTTTAAAATAGTCTGTGGAGTAAGTGGTTAATATCAACTCAATAGCAAAAGTGTACCACTCTACCCCACTGCTCACACTGTAACTAAAATGTGGAGCTCAGATCCACAGCTCATGTGGAGGGTAATAAAATTTACCAGTTTATTGATGCAAAATCATCAGGACAGATATAGCTTATGCATTTTGGAAGAAGAATGAGTTCTTCATCACTGCTGGTGATTATGGCATCATTGATTACCCAAAACCTGTAGAATTTTTTTTATACTTACAACCCAGTTGCACGCACCTGTTGTTTGCTCAATACAGCCTCAGCATATTCCACACGCGTGCGGGCGATCGCCGCAGAGCAGCGGCGATCGAGCTGTGCGCGCGGCTAGCAAAGAGCTGGCTGCGCGCACAGCACTTTGAATGGGGCGAATCGCCCCAACAGAGCCTGAGAAATCCTCCTGCGCGGCATAGCCCGAGCTCCGCTCGGGCTTACCGCCAGGGAGGTTAAGCATCATGAATCATGATCTCACTCTTCCATTTGTCTTAGAAGTGGATGCCCCCAAGATGGTCATTGGGGCTATTTTGTTTGTTGGAAAAACTGGATTTATTTATCTTGGAAAAAAGATAGCTGACCTGATTAACATGTATACATACATCAGAGGGCAATACAGAAGCTTGGCAGATCAGCTTTTTGTGTCTAGACTTGTACAAAGGGACATGATCTGCGTGTGGAGGCAAAACGTTTTGCCATCTCTTTAGGTGTTTTTTTTTTTTACTGTAAGGCCTCGTTCAGACTATTTAACCTACATCTCTGATCTGGTCCACAGGCACATACCAGCCCGCCCCCTCCGATCCTCCAATGACCTGCGCCTAGTCGCACCACGCATAACTCAGTCACACGCATGATTGCAGGACTTCACCAGGGCTGCCCCTACTCTCTGGAACTCTCTCCCACCAGCCGTCAGACTCGCCCCCACCTTTAATACCTTCAAACAAGCTCTCAAGACTCACCTCTTCATGCTCGCATACCCCCCTACACCAGCACCATAATATGTTCTGTTAGACCCCCTCTCAAAAGACGGTGCGTGTTGTCTCCACCCCACCTTTTAGATTGTAAGCCTCCGGCAGGGCCCTCCTCCCTAACGTATCCAGCTTGATTATGCAATCTTACTCACAACCACCCCTCTTGTAGACTCGAACAGTCTCTATTTTGACCTATGACACTGTATTGTTATCAAATCATTTGCATGATCTTGTGTTGTTGTGAGTTTCCGTATGTTCTACCTGTATGTTAACCCATTTATCTATTGTGCAGCGCTGCGTAATATGTTGGCGCTTTATAAATACAATAAATAATAATAATATACGCGCTGCCGTGCGCATTTTGGCAGCGCATATAGTGTGCGACACGCAAGAACGGTAGAAGGGCATAGACAGCCCTTCTACCGTTCCCATCATATGTGCTGTCGCGTACTGCACGCATTTTTGTGAATCGCAGCGCAGATCCCATTCATTGTAATGAATGAGATCTGCAGCGCAGCGCATAGGAGGGCAGATGGCGTGCGATCAGACGCGTTGCGTTCCGATCGCACAGCCATCTGCGCTAAATGATGTGAACGAGGCCTAACAGTTGTTAAAATGAGGAATATTTTATCACGGGATGGTAGTTATGACAAATTTTATACCTGCATTTAAAGGAGGTTTGAATGTTTTCCTTGCATTGAAAGTACGTTTGTGGCTGTAATTACTAGTTAATTCCCAGCAGAGTTCACACATTAATTTTATTTGGCTGACACCTGGAGTTGGCGAAGGAATTTTTTCCCCTTGATGGTTAATTGGCTCAAGACTTGTAAGGGTCAACTGGGATATGTGATAGTGCAGCAGAGAATGATACTTAATGTTTACGTATTTATTTATATTTTGTTTGTTTTGTTTTTCAGTAACAGCTGAGCAGTGTGGAGTTGTCTCTGTTTGTTCCATGCTGTTCCATGCAGTGACGGGCATTACAATAGTAAGAGGCATCCCCACATCCCTTTAGAATGTACATGTTTGTTATACAGCCTCTGCTCGCTCTGAATATGTACATTAGTCTTTCTTAACATTTTATTTAATTGCCATAGCTTAGTAGAACTCAAAGAGACCGTACACATGCCATGATTTCCCGACTAGCTCCTCTGCATCTTCAAACAGGAGCCTAAAAAGTTAAACGTCTGAAGAATGTCAGGGGAAACCACTTTTGTTCTTTTCTCTCCGCTCACTTCTGGGGCGGGGATGGAAAAGCTCCAGAGAAGGCTTTGGATCCTATCACAGGGACTTGCAGGAGACAGGGGCTGATCTTATTGGCTCTGTGCTCCTGTCAATCATGGGGATAGCCACACAGAAGGCATTCAAAGCTGGCTTTCGACAAATAAGAGTTGCCGGTAATTAGAGAACATGTTCCTGGGCTTTACCACAAGCTCTGATCTTCATGAATTGACATTTGCTGACATGTTTTGAAGGTGTTTACCGCACAAGTCGGTAATTTACCTCACTGCTCGGTCATTTCAGACTGCCATGCAGTAACAGCCTTGATCAGCATTACCGAATGCGGTAAAGTTTGATGAATTGATGCCATTGTGTTTCATTTATAAGACAGGCATTAAGCATGTAAGATGATCTTTGGATGTCATTTTTTGCTTTTACAAATTATCCTGAGAAGATGCTCCCAATTACCCTTCCGCTGACACATCAGATGAGAAAATTACCTCACACACAGTCAGAACAGAAAGCCAGAGCGACAGATGGGTAATCTAGCCACAATGATGTTTGGTAAAATCCAAGCAATGCCATCCTGAAAGGAACAGTTTTGTATTCCTTACACAGTTTTCCCAAAAGGAATTGCACTCTTTAGATTTATTTGATCATCAGCATTTCTGTCTATCTATGTTACCTGTGGTGAGTACGGTACTTTATTGATTTATAGCCAGGGCTGTTTATAGCGTTTTTGTCACCCCAGGCAAGAAGTCCTGTCTCCCTCTTTGGCTGAAGTAGTGTCTGAATCACACACCTGAAACAAGCAGGAAGCTGATCTTGTCAGATTTTTGTCAGAAACATCTGATCTGCATGCTTGTTTAGGGTGTATGACTAAAAGTATTACAGGCAAAGGATCAGCAGGACAACCAGGCAACTGGTATTGTTTAAAATTAAGCAAGTCTACTTTTTCCTCTAACTTCAGGTTCCTTTTAAATTACCCTCTACATACTAAGTAGCTATAACCTATTTTCCATAGTGAGTCAATTTTATTTTGGGTCATCTAATCCAGGGTTTCTCAACATTTTATTGTTATGTACCCCTTTTAAAGCCCTGTACTCACCAAGTACCCCCTAGCATAGTAAACATTATCACAAGTACCCCTTGAAAAATATATATTTATTCGTAGTACATGATAATTGGTTCTAAACAATTTCCAAGCATTACTATTGCTTTTAATTAACTAAAATACTAATTTGGCATTGTTTAAATAAGTTTTATCATCTTCTAAACCTCTAAATTTGTTATTCTTGGTTAAGTTTTTCAAGCCCGAGTATCCCCTGGAACCATCATAAGTACCCCCTGGGGTACGCGTACCACACGTTGAGAACCTAGTCTTATGTCCCTGGTGACCCTATTGATAGGCTGTCAATATAATCATATTATTTATGATCTACGTTTCTAGGACGGATTACATTTTTATTCATGGAATATAAAATTGCTATTGCTAAATTTTTGTAAAATAAAATTAACTAATAATGTAATTAAAGTAAAGTAATAGTATAATGCCATTTTACTTTGTTCACTCCTAAGCAGCTACATTTTATGAAAGACTTTTGAGTGTATTTAAACCACCGAGCAAAGCATTTCTGTGTGGGTCTCAGCAGACATAAAGCAATGAGAAATTTTACACCTTGACTCATACCTGACAACCCGTGAAAATATAAAATAATGGGAGTTTAATGAAACTGGTAAAGAGTTCAAGACAATGATTAAAGGGTATTTTAAAAAGATTTGTTAATAAAATGTTTTTTGTAACAATGATTGTAATTGAATTTGTAATCGAGTTAAACAAGCCGTAAAGCCAAATATAAATAAGAGTTTCGGTATGTTTTATTTCTTTAGGAAAATCTCTTTAAATTAAAGTAAGGAAAAATGCATAAAGGGATAGAAAAAGAAGAAAATACAGAAACGTGATGCTTTATGAACAGGGCTAAGGGCTACGGCCCACTAAAGAGCTTTCAGGCTAAATGAAGTTAATGGAGGTGAGCCCGCAGGAGTGATTGCGATTTGCCAAAATCGTAATTGCCCTGCATGGATCACTTGCAGGAGCGATTTAATAGGGAAAAGCAGGGCTTTAAAGGCAATCTGAAGTGAAAATAAACTTACAATATAATGAATTGTACATGTAGTACAGCTAAGAAACAGAACATTAGTAGCAAAGAACAGAATCTCATATTGTTTCCAGTACAGGAAGAGTTAAGACATTTCAGTTGTTATCTATGCAAAAGAGCTTCGCTGAGCTATCCGACCCAGCTTGAGTCGGAGATAGTCCTATTTTCTGAAGCACTTATACATCAAAGAAACCGTTAGAGGCAGCTTAAGATAAGGTTTTACTGCAGGGGAGTTCAAAGGGCCATTTGCTCTGCACTGTTTCATAGTTTAAAATGCAGAGTGTGGATTGTAATTGTAAATATGACAGAATGATGCAATGTTATCAAATAAAAGCTATATAACTGAAAATAAAAATATGAGACGCTTTTATTTGCTATTAATGTTTTATTTATTATAGGTAGTATACATACAATTCGTTATATCATATGATTTTTTCGCTTCAGTGTCACTTTAAATTTTGCTTTCCTCTAAATCGCTCCAGAAATGCAAGTGGGCGCCCAACCTGAGGGCTGTTTTCCAATGGGATAAACTTATTCAGTTGCATTTCTCCCGTTCTCCACTAAAGTGATTCCACCACAATTTTTGTCTGATCCATTAGGGTGTAGACCCTTATAGCCCTGCATTTGCGATTTCCGTCGGGAGAAAAGAACGGGTGGTAAAATGTTTTAGAATTGCTAAATTGGGGAAAAAGCACAAAGATTCGTAAGTGCTGTGCAATTTTCCTGTGCTCCTATAGTTTGTGTACTTTGTATAGGAGCTCAAGCTCATGAAATTGTAGCAGGCATTATGATTGCAATTGGGAAAAAATAATGTTGCACTAATGGAAACCTCCTTGTGTGGTTACTGTAAGAAACTATTTTAGCTTATGTCAAGTAAGAAAATCGTAATGGATTCAGACTTTGGTTGAATAGCCAGGAAACAGGAAGTCTTTTGAAGTTTTCATTTTATTATCAGCAGACAGACATTATCATGGACAAACAGACATTGATGGTTACTGATGGAATTGGTCTGACCAACATTCATTTCCGTGTACAGACTTATATAGCAGTACTTTTACATACCACTCATTAATCACTTATTTACAGAATACATACAGAAAACATACCACTTATAGATGAAAACAGTACATTGAACAACCCTGAATGATTTGACACATTGGTTCAACCCATTGGAAAGTAACACCTTTATGGCAATGTTTTGACAAGTCACCTGTCTGCTGCCTGCGTTGAGGGGCAAAGTCCACCTGGGACATTCAGTACTTGCTGACTCCAGCAAGAAGTGTCTTCTACAATAGCTAAAGTTAAAAGAGCATTCAGCATTATAAGTCTTGTCTGAGATTGGTTCTTCATCAGAGCATTGCAAGAATATAATTGATTACAGTTTCTATCAGTTAAGTGAGTTTTGCGATCTGATAGCCTAAAAGAAAAAATAATGTTACTTTATAGGTAGACAGACACCTTCATGTTGAAGAACAAGAATCCAAATATACAAGTAAAGCCTAGTGTAGATATTTAGGGCTGTCACCTGCAGAGATCAGGACTTGATCCCTCAGGCTTCAGTTCGGGGCTAACTGCTGTACAGTGGTGTTGCTAGCCTGTAGGCTAATGACACATTATGTTGCTATGGAGGGAGCCTGCCCTCAGGCGAGATGATTGGGCTGGCTGGATCTTTCGCCGCTGCATTGGGGCTGCTGTTCACATGCTAAATTCTTGACAGAGGTGGCCCTGGCTAGTCAACTTGGTTGAGAGTCATCTAGCATTTATACAAAGCTTTAGACACACTTGGCAGTAGGCCATCATTTCAAGAATTGCTCCTTTATTAACATGCAGGCATAATTTCCAATCTATTGTGAATTCTAATAGAATCATAATTCTGTATAATATTGGTCCTAATTACAAAGTAATTGTTGACAGTTTAGAGTCCATTAAGTGCATTTACATATGTTAGAGTCCTCAGCCACCATTTATAGAAAACATAAGGTGCAATGGGGCTGATTTACACAACTGCAGTAACATTGCAGAGTTCAGGCAGCTGAAATACCTTGTTTGTAATGCAGACGAAATGTATTTTCTTAGTTTACTAAGAATTTAGTAAATAGTTTATTTACACTTTATACTGTTTGGAATGATTGATTGTCTATTGATTTACCTCTTTATAAAGTTTCCTTTTTCTTTCTAGAGTCACATGATATTTTTGTCTATATTCTATTTAGTATGGATGTGAGGTGACCTGTTCCTTCTAATACACAAACTTGACTACCTGTCTGCTGATATCTTTAGTTACTTAAACTGTAACAAATTTTTCAGCCTTAGTTCTTCTATCTTATAAGTTCCTATGCCTGTTCTAATGTGCTCTGGCTTACTGCAGCCTTTGCTAATTGCACTGTCTCTGTAATAAATCTTATCTCCTTTCCTCTGTCGTGTCTGTCGGGCTAAGGCTTGAATGTGTGGAATGTGCAGCACTGCTTGTGATTGGATAGAAGCGATACACACCCTCTGCAGGCCCCCTGCACACTTTGTATGACTCACACACTCTGTTTATGTGAGCCTATCACAAGCTGGTTAGTTTGTTTGTAAACACTGCCTAAAAATGTTAATTACAAGCCAGGATTGCAGCAGAGAGTGGCAGAAACAGCACAGAGGGGCCCAGAAGAACATAATGAATAGAATGGTATGCTTTTTAGTGTAAGAATATTAGAGTACAGATTCTCTTTAAGGCTGTCATGAACTCACCTGTTGTCCATGCCTGTGGTGATCCAGTCACTTCTGGTTGGTGGACGGAGCTGTGTGACTCATAGCCAGTCTTTGACGACAGTCCTCACATCTCTACGGCAGTGTGTACATGCGCAAGGTCTGGCAGCTTCTGGAGACGAGTGCATGGGGTCACATGATCAACCTATGGACTCAGGCGTCAGCTTATGTAACATACTATCAGCTGTGAGAACATACCAACAAGTAAGGTTGAGCATCTGATTGGTGGATACTGTGTGTGGCCAGCCACTGATTGGTGAGTGCTGATGTAAAAGTTGGCCTTTACTCAGAATTAACTACCTGTGATAGTGTTCGCTTCTCTAGCTCCTGGGTGTGCTGTATCTGATTTTGATCTACTGTTGTAATTCTTTGCTTGGACTCTGACTACTCTTTGGATTGCTGCCTGGACTTACCCTTTACTTGGAATTAAATGCTCTTTGGATTTCTGCATGGACTGAAACCTTGCCTTGATTGACCACTCTTCTGATATCCCCAAGTTTGTTAACACTTTTCTTTGTGTATGACCTTGGGTATGACCTTGGACTATCTATATAATTTGCCTGTGTTTGTCTGGTTTGATTTTGTGGTACCTCTGCCTTCTATTCATCAGTGTCTATATCTTGCACACTCAAAGGCCTGGGTGTAATTGAGTGTTGGGACAATGCACTGGTCACCCCTCGACTGAACAACGATGCGCCACACAGGGTGAAGGGTGTGAAGGAGATTAGGGCATAGGCAGAGGCATCACTAGGGGGGTGCGGTAGGTGCGGACCGCACCAGGTGTCACCTGCAGAGGGGGTGACACCAAGCTCCAGGCTAAAGGAGAGTGGAGTAGGATATGTAAATATAAATAAGGCTAGTGCCTGATGTACTTCTTCCTCCTGCTCTTCTCCCTTTTGGGCCCTTGCCAGCGAGACATTCTAGAGGGTAAAACATCTAGTCAGACCTCACCGGGTACTTTACAACATTTCGTTATGTAAAGGAAAACAGAATGGTGTGGCACTTCTCCTTTAAGAGGTGTACTGCTTCCAGTTTCTGAGCGAGTATGGTGTGGCCGAAGTGGTCTATCTGTTGCTGACAGGCTATATGCTGCGTGTGATGCTTACATAAGACGTGTGCTCCGCTCTAACAGTTGAAGGAAGGAACTTGAACATTGCATCAAAAAGAAACAGAAAGCGTGCATCTTCCGTCTATAGCATATACATTTATTGCCAGTGTTCGACATTCAAGTGAATTCTGTGCATAGCATCATTCCATCGTTGCATACACAACTTGTAAACATTAAAGATGTGGTACCTTACAGTTCCTGGTACTTAGCCTGTCAGCATGGGAGGTGGGAGTGCGGGACTGATGTGGGCCTGGCGACGGCCGTTTCGCGTCCTCCTGGACGCTTGGTCACGCCGTGTTCCACTACAGGCCGGCGCTGTTCGGCCACTGTATACATACGGGAGGATCCGCCTCCACTATGGCGTCACAGCGCCGGCCCTGATTGGAGCTCGAGATTCCACCAATGGGAAGAGACGGGGGACGCTACGTGATGCGGACGGTGTCCGGCAGGGATCAAACCATGCGGAAAATTAATCGCATGGCTATGCGTACTATATCGCGCATCCCACGCGGCTCAACCTCAGCACATGCGTATTTACGTCATACTGCTGGGGAGCCCGCATACATGGCAAAAATTTACCAGTGGAGAGTGCCATCTAAAATATAGAAAAAATATATGTACTTAATTCCCTACCTGGCACCCTGTTTTTGAGCATCAGGCACATATATTTTAGTGACCCAAAAACAAGCGTCCCCAGCTCGCCCACTGGGGAATAATAAAATTAGTGATTGTGCATAAGTGACACACCATTAAAATTTATACTGGGACTGAGGAGCAAAAACTTCGTAAATTCATTCATTATATTTCTGAGTTGTCACCCAAACTTGCGGAGCAATTAGTTCCAAACAAGCAATAAAAAAAGGGGGGGAGAGGGGGGGGAAAGGAGGGAGGGTGGGAAAAAACAAAGGAGGAAATAGCATGGAACAAGGAAGGGAATGTAGTCACGGATGGTCCACCAGTCATGAACATTTCTGGGATGGAGATTCCATCAGCATGTCTCTCCCTCCTGTCCAAAGGCTTGAACTTTTGTCCAACAAAGAACTTCGATATAGTAGCCTTCATGATAGATCTTTATAAGTCCACAAGGAAGATCGTGATCTGTCAGAGATTTAAAAAGGAGCCCACCCGGACGGATGTTGATCAGAATAAAACCCCAGTGACAACAGGTCTCAACACTGGGTTGCAGGGGTCTGTACCCGAAGCTACCAGTGGACCAATAGAGGGGTTTTCTCAACTCTTGCTTTCAGCCCAGTCTCCTCAAATGACACAGGGGAATGGTACTGATACCTTGGGGTTCAGCCCGTTGGTTCAGTGGGACCCCACGGATGAGGAGCTTAGACAGATAGTGGAGGAATTATGGGTGGAAGGAGGCCGGCATGAATGGACGGACTTTGGGGGGCCAGAGGCACTCAGTCTGGGTAGTAATAGTGATTTTAGAGCCTGTAGGTCTATACAACCCTTCCCAGTTGTCCCGGGATCAAGTATAGACCATTTCTTTGATAAGGTTATGAAGGACATAAAGGCTGAGGTATACCAAGCTGTGGTGCCCAATCTGGACGGCGCGGAGAGAGAGGCCCTTAGGTGGTTAAGACAAAATGAGGAGTTGGTGATAAGGGGAGCAGACAAGGGTGGGAACTTGGTTATTATGTCAGCAACTCAGTATAAGAATGAAGCCGAGAGGCAACTGAGTGATACATCCACCTATTGTCCTCTCCAAGGTGATCCAACCCTTAAATACCAAACCCAACTGCGTTCTCTGCTTCGCAGGGGCGCAGAGCGGGGTTATCTTTCGCAAAAATTGGCGTGTGATTTACTTCCTCTCTATCCTCGCCGCCCGGTATGGTACCATATACCCAAAATGCACAAGTCTGTGACCGCACCGCCGGGACGTCCCATTGTCTCTGGCTGTGGATCTCTCACGGAGAGGTTGTCCAGGTATCTCGACCATCTCCTGCGCCCCCTCCTTAAGGGGGTGCCCTCATTTTTGAGGGATACGTTGGAGGCTCTACAGATGGTGGAGCGTGCCACGTGGGTCCCCGGGGACAGACTGGCCACCATAGATGTGGTCAGTCTGTACAGCCGTATCCCCCAGGATTTGGGGATTAAGGCCGTCAGACACTTTCTGACTCGCACGAACAGAGACGATGAATACATCGACTTTATCTGTGAATGCCTAGGCTTTGTGTTGAGACACAACGCCTTTCTGTTTGATGGGCATTGGTACCATCAGATAGCGGGTACGGCCATGGGGACCCCTGTGGCATGCTCCTTCGCGAACCTCTTTCTGGGGGCGTGGGAGGAGTCTGCTGTGCTCTCGGACAATAACCCATTCCGCGGGCACATCAGACAATGGTCGAGATACGTGGACGACGTCCTGGTGGTGTGGTCTGGGACGGATGAACAGTTTGACGGCTTCTTACAATATATTAATAACAACACAATTAACATGGAATTCACCGCTGAGAAGAGTGATACAGCGGTGACGTTCCTTGACCTGCGAATTATGGTCAGGAACGATGTGTTATGTTGTGAGGGATACAGAAAGCCGACAGCAACTAATTCATTCCTTCACGCTAAAAGTTTTCATCCCCAACATGTCAAGAGGGCCATCCCATATGGCCAATATTTAAGATTGAGAAGAAACAATACAGATGGGACACAATTTGAAATACAGGCAGCGGATCTCACCAGGCGTTTATCTGCTAGGGGGTATGACGCCGTACTACTAGAGCAGGCATATGCAAGGGCTAAACGTCAATCTAGACACAACCTCTTGGTCCCCAGACATAAATCGAAGTCCACGCAGGACCGCATGACCTTCACTTTTGATTATACACCTATGGCAAATATGGTCAGAAAAGCTATCTTCACTAATTGGTCGCTGATAGAGAGAGATGAATCCCTAAAGCAGGTTGTGGGTGGTCCCCCGAGGGTGGCCTTTAGAAGAGCACCAACCCTTGGAGACATGCTCACAAAAAGTGAGTTTGTTTCTCCCAAAAGGGACACATGGTTAAATAGGGATATGCCAAAGGGCAACTATCGCTGTGGACATTGTAAGTTCTGCCCAAGGATGATTCCTCAGAAGGGGGTCCAAGTGGGAAAAGAGTGGTTGGTGGTTAATGATTTGATCACTTGCCAAACCAAGTATGTGGTTTACGTCCTGTTCTGTCCTTGCAAACGGTTCTACATCGGTCAGACCACACGTCCTTTAAAAGAACGGGTGGGGGAACATTTGGGATCAGTCAAGAGTGGTAAAGGTTGTGCGCGTTTGATTGCTCATATGAGGGAAGAGCATAAAGGGGATGTCAAGGGCTTAAAATTTGCGGGCTTAGAGAGGATAGACAGGATGAGACGGGGTGGCAACAGGGATAGGTTTTTATTAAGAAGGGAGACGTGGTTGATCCTACAAACTGAAGCCCTGGGCCCGTTAGGCCTGAACGATAAGGTGGAACTCTCAAGTACGCTGGACCCATGAAAAATGGGTTGGGCGGTAATGTATAGGGTGACAGCCCCTGCGGAAATTTGGTCACACTTGTATCTATATAAATTGATGATGTATGAACTGGTGATGTTGGGTATGAACATTTTGCTAGGGAACATTATGAGTTCTTTGGGAATTAAGATCTCGTTATCCGATAATTTTAGACTAAGAAGGATGTACGTGTAGGTTCCACGGTATTGCAATTTGATATTAGGTCCCCTCCTTGTTCCATGCTATTTCCTCCTTTGTTTTTTCCCACCCTCCCTCCTTTCCCCCCCCCCCTCCCCCCCTTTTTTTATTGCTTGTTTGGAACTAATTGCTCCGCAAGTTTGGGTGACAACTCAGAAATATAATGAATGAATTTACGAAGTTTTTGCTCCTCAGTCCCAGTATAAATTTTAATGGTGTGTCACTTATGCACAATCACTAATTTTATTATTCCCCAGTGGGCGAGCTGGGGACGCTTGTTTTTGGGTCACTAAAATATATGTGCCTGATGCTCAAAAACAGGGTGCCAGGTAGGGAATTAAGTACATATATTTTTTCTATATTTTAGATGGCGCTCTCCACTGGTAAATTTTTGCCATGTATGCGGGCTCCCCAGCAGTATGACGTAAATACGCATGTGCTGAGGTTGAGCCGCGTGGGATGCGCGATATAGTACGCATAGCCATGCGATTAATTTTCCGCATGGTTTGATCCCTGCCGGACACCGTCCGCATCACGTAGCGTCCCCCGTCTCTTCCCATTGGTGGAATCTCGAGCTCCAATCAGGGCCGGCGCTGTGACGCCATAGTGGAGGCGGATCCTCCCGTATGTATACAGTGGCCGAACAGCGCCGGCCTGTAGTGGAACACGGCGTGACCAAGCGTCCAGGAGGACGCGAAACGGCCGTCGCCAGGCCCACATCAGTCCCGCACTCCCACCTCCCATGCTGACAGGCTAAGTACCAGGAACTGTAAGGTACCACATCTTTAATGTTTACAAGTTGTGTATGCAACGATGGAATGATGCTATGCACAGAATTCACTTGAATGTCGAACACTGGCAATAAATGTATATGCTATAGACGGAAGATGCACGCTTTCTGTTTCTTTTTGATGCACTTTACAACATTTACCAGTGTCAAGGAAACCCCGGACTCAGAAAAATCAGACTAATAGGAGAAGGTCTGTAGAGTAGGAGTTTTCCCCTGGGGACATGATGTACGTATCCTCTCGGCATGGGGCCCTGAAGTGAGCATCACCCAAACTGGGCCCTACATTCATAGGACCATTACCAGTGACCAGGAAAGTTAATTTTGTCACCTATGCTGTCGATCTCCCAGCCAGTATGAGAGGTGTAAGATCAGTCCATGTGTCTCTGTCGAAGCCAGCAGTGCATGTGGATTCCCCTCCCTCCCTGTGATGGTAAAAATAAATCGGAATGTGAGACCGAAAAGATTCTAGACCCACATCCTGGAAAGCCTGGTGGGAAGTGTCCGGAGTCCACTCCTCGGGGGGGGGGGGGGGGGGGGGGTACTGTGAGAAAACGCGGAGAAGCCGCCACGTGTGCTTGCGGCAGGGCGGCTGATTCGCATCCAGCGCGGCGGTTTCCGCGCAACAACGCTAGTCTGGGTCGGCTGGGATCTCTAGTGCACCTGGATGGAGAGCTACGCACGCGCGCGCCAGAAGTCAGGACCTTTATGCCAGCTTGAGATGTGTCAGCTGATCAGGATGATCAGCTGATTCCTGCTGGACTCCTGATTGGCTGAGTGGCTCGGGCGGGGCGGCAGAGTCCTGCAACTATATGTACAGCTTGCTTGTCAGTTGCTGGTTGTCTGCCGTTGCGAACACTTACGTGGAAGCACTCAGACCTTAGTCAGATCCAACAGTGTGTTTGAACCAGGAGGACCTGGGAATTCACACTGAGCCAGATTACTATTGTGTTATTATTGTGTTATACTTCAAACTAGTTCCAGGGTGTAGAGATCACGGACCTCACACCCAAGATTAGGGAACTTGTGTATCATTCTGTTATACTTCAGACTAGTTCCAGGGTGTAGAGACCACGGACCTCACACCCAAGATTAGGGAACTTGTGAATCATTCTGTTATACTTAAGACTAGTTCCAGGGTTTCGAGACCACGGACCTCACACCCAAGACTAGGGACTCTGTGTTATCATTCTGTTATATTTCAGACTGGTTCCAGTGGTTCGAGTCCACGGACCTCACACCCAAGACTAGGGACTCTGTGTTATCATTCTGTTATACTTCAGACTAGTTCCAGGGTGTCGAGACCACGGACCTCACACCCAAGGCATTGTTTTGATATCTGTTATGACCTATTGCATTCCTTACTATCCCTCTGCTTTCTGATTCGGTACCTACGCATATCTGATTATCTGTTGCCAAACCCTGCCTGCCTTTGGATACCGAATCAGTCTTCTGTCTCTGTACCTTGTCTGTCTGTGTGTTGCCGACCTGGCTTGCCCGACCTCGAGAGCTATCTCTCTCCTTAAGAGATAGTCTCCAGACCTGCTAGTGACATCCACCCTTCAGCTTTCACTCACTCACAGGTCCTTCCTACTTTCAGCCTGGGACTCCACCCCTTTTGGAGGTCTCAGGCTGCTGGAAGGTTTTTGCACTTCCCAAAAGTGGTATCGTCCATACTGCCAAAGACCACCTGCTCCTCGGGTGGTCCTACTCAAAGTCATTACTGTTGCACCAAACACTTACACTATAAAGGTGTCCAGAGGTTAGTACTATATCTGTATTATTGGTGATTCTGCAGATCATCAATAATCAGGTATATATCTGTATTCTTGGTGATACTGCAGATCACCAATAATCAGATTCTCTCTGTGTGCTGACACCGATCGTTACACTATGGGCCCTGGTGCAATTTCACTTTGAGTATTATAGTGTTTATAGATTTTTAGTTTGAGAGGTAGCTCTCTTGGACCCAGTTGTGTTGAGACAATCTTGAAGTTTAAAGAGAGTGCTTTAAAAGTAAGCAAATTTACCCAAATTTGCTTCACTGGAAAATGTGAACATTTTAATGAAAAGTTGCTATTTCCAAAATTTGACTTTCTGAATGTAATGCATTTTTCAACAGTGAGGACTTCATTTCCTAAATTTTCTGCCTAAACAATTGAGTGCAGAATATTATATATGTTAATTTACTTATTGAAGAACATGATCCAGGGTCATCAGTTTACTTTTAGGGGAACTTAGAGTCAGGCATTTTAGTTAGTCAGTTGACTAAACTGGCATGGTCCCAGCGCATTGTACTGAGCATCTCCTTCACGTCCTATGATGGAAGGGAAAAATACCCCCTCTCTTCATGCTATTAGATCTTTGGCTACATGCAGACACAGCCTGACCTCCCTCAGGTCATTCACTCTGTAAGCCTCTGAACAAACAGGAACATTCAGTTTGGTTAAGTGCTCATGTTTTGCTATGGAGAATAAATTGGAAAATAATGACTACTCTGCAAGGGCTTCCAACTTGCCCATCTGCATTTTAACCCTAACAAAAATGCCTAAAATATAGCTGAAAGTTACATTGTTATAGAAAACATATAAAAGGAATATTGGTGTATTTCACATGAACTTTATAAACTGGTACATTAAAGAGACACTGAAGCGGGAAAAAAATATGATATAATGAATTGGCTGTGTAGTACGGATAATTACTAGAACATTAGTAGCAAAGAAAATATTCTCATTTTTTTTTTCAGTTATACCGTTTTTTTTGTTTTTTTTTATAACATTGCATCATTCTCTAATATTTGCAGTTTACACACTACTCAGCATTCTAAATGATTTTACAGAGCAGGCTAGTGAACCTTTGAACCCTTCTCTGCAGAGAAAAATAAAATACATTGACAGACACTTGAGATAATAAGCTTCAGAAGACAGAACTCTCTGCGACTTTGAAAGTCATGGAGCTCAATGGCTCTTTTGCATAGATAACAACTAGAGTTTCTTAACTCTTCCTGTACTGGAAACAATATGAGACTTATGCCTCGGCTCCTAATGTTTTATTTTTTTAGCTGTACTACACATACAAATCATTATATCATAATTTTTTTGCATTTCAGACAGTGTCACTTTAACCTTCTTATCACAATCTTTCACTATTTTTTCCCTACTACAAAGCAATGTTCATTAACAATGAAGTAGATTGTCATGCTCAGCATCATGCACAGTACAATATATTCATAAAAAGATGTAACACTGCAGTAGTACAGTAAATGGTAGAACCACAGTAGCATGTACTTTTGCAGATGTAAGTATACCTGACTGGAGTGAACAAAAGGTGTGGAGAAACTTGTGTGTACGGGGCCATGGGTCCCTGCAGCTGTTTAGGATATTGTAGTTCTACTGTATACTTAACCGCTACGGAAAACTGACCTGTTGTTGTGGCAGTGATATATAAACTTCTAACATCATTGTTTATATGAATTGCATCTATCTACTAGAATGAGCAGTAAAAAGCAGAGGCATTTCTAGCCTTTTTGTCACTCCAGGAAAGAAGTCCTTTGTCACCCCCCCCCCCCCCCCCCCCCAAAAAAAAGAAAATAAAACACACTAGGGAAAATAAGCCTTATGCCATATAGGCTGGATGAATGCATAATACAGGGAGTCCCTGAAATACAAACAGCCTGTCGATCCTGTCGCATTTTGTTGCACACCCCCTTCCTGCACTGCCCCACGTTAGTGTGTAAATGCAAAGTATAGTTCAGCAGAAGCTGTGCTCTCCCCTCTCCGCTGGAGTCCAGTGCTGTGCTTCCGCCTGTCCGCTCATCACTCGCCTTAGTGCCCAGCATCTCTTACAGAATGATTACACACTACACGAAGAAATCCAGCACTGGGGGGAGGAGAAAACAGACAGGAAGGTCACACAGACAAAGCACTGGACTCCACAGGGGAGGTTAGAGTACAGCTTCTGCTGCGCTATACTCTGCCTTTATACAATGGACTGGGGGAGCGCAGGAGGGGGACAGGAACAGCTAGTGGGACAAGGAGACATAGAGAGGCACAAAGGGGGACAGAAGAAGGCACAGTGGGACAGAGGGAGGCACAGAGGGACGTACACAGAGCCAGATCATCCACAAGCAATTTAGGAAAGTGCCTAGGGCCTGGAGATAGTCTATGGGCCTGTTTTGTGCTAACCCTCAACCAATATTGCCAAAAAAGCTAGGTGGTCATAAAGGGTGGGCCCAAAGTCGTTTCTTGCTTAGGGCTCCATTTCACCCTAATCCATCTCTGGGGCACAGAGGGGGCAGAGATGGCATGGGGGACTGAATGTGGTACAAGGAAACAGAAGGAGGCACAAAGGGAGACAGAATGAGGCACAGGAGGACAGAGGGACACACAGGGAGGTAGAGGAAGCACAGGGGACTGAAGGTGGCAGAAGGAGGCACAAAGGGACAGAAGGAGGTACAAACACCCCCGAGTGGGCGTGGTTTCATCTGGGAGGCATGGCCTAGTTCTGGGGTTGGGGCTTAACCAGGGGTATGGCGACCCCCAGGACCAACGGCACTCCAGGCAGTGGCCTTGGAATGCCTCAGACTATAAACACCCCTGGTAAAAAGCAAACATGAACCCTTGGAATAAGCAGCCTACTGTGCTGTTAAACATGCTTTACACAGACTGGAATGTGTATGATGATAAGGATTAATCAGATGGCAATCTAGTTTTCTCATTGTTACAATACACTCTGGACTCGATACGTTGGGCCTGATGCAATTGTCAGACTCGCCAGTGTTCTACTTGGTCCAGACAATGAACTAATGGGGAGCCCCAGCGGGAGCTTAAAAGATGTTTTCCAAGGCTCAGAGACTATTACAGCGACGGGAGTTGTGGCGAGGGGCGGCACATGTTCGGCTGTGGGAGAAGAGCTCGGGGCCAAGGGTGACGGGCTGAGCGGCGGCGGGGCGAGGGGGGTGAGTCGGCGCTGCACGGATAGACTGATGGGTAGCTCTGGGGGATCCATATGGGATCACTACATTGCTTTGTGATTTCCGATTCTATTCCGAATAAACGTTTCTTGTAAAAAAGAAAAAAGGGTTTCTTTAGATATATCTGATCACTTATATTCCTCCCGGTAACGTACGTTTAAAGTGAAACTGATGTGAAAATAAACGTATGAGATAATTAATTCTATGTGTAGTACCATAAACTACCCAGATTCACTGAATGTCTCTCTGAGACAAGAAAACAGGCAAAATATTTCCCTAGATGACACGGACAGGATAATCTACTGTAACTTGCAATGATTTTTTTTCCCACTATTTCACTTTGATGTTTTTTTCCTTTAACTAACCAATCAGGTTCAAGAAATTTTTTAAAAGTTGAACTTTCATGAATCTGGCTATTTGAAGTGAAAATAGGCAAACTGAAAATGTCTTTCTTTCTAGCTTCAGGCATCAGTTAGTCTGACACTTTCATCCAGAGGAAGGCAAAGCAACACTCCAGGAAGCTGTGGCCAATTCTACTTCAGAGGGGGAAAAATCCTACCTGATCCCTTACTGTGGTTCTACTGAATTCCCTGGATCAAAGCTTTGTATACTGTCGTTCAGCTAAAAGAACTTTAGACATGATTAGTTGAAAATCTGTCTCTTCCATTTTTAAACTCTAGTTTTGGTTGTGCTTTTACCCCTGCAGCAGCATAACCCCACATATTACTTACAGAATTGATGTTATTTAGTTATGCATAATTATTAAATCACTTCTTATATGTTGCTGTTTTCTATAATCTGTCATAAATTAGCTCAGTCCAAGCATTGAACCATTAAAAAGGATGCAAGAGTACAAATTGAACAGATGTCCCAGTATATGCAGAGGTACAGCACACAGCAGCCAGGATGCTTATGTTTATCAGTATTTGACCACTCAATATTTCCATTTTTTCAGACCTTTCTGGATCTTTCAGTCAGCACGTGTCAGTGCTTGCTAAAAGCACCATTCAGTGCCATGCAACTCTTCTAAGGGCTGGTTCACACGGACGCTTGGTGGCATATACTTCCAAGCGTTCGGGACTCGTCGGCTAAACGCTCCCATTCAAATGAATAGGAGCATTTAGCATCGCGCGGTTACCGGCAATTGCCGTCGATTGCACAAACGCGGCGTTCCGATCCCGATTTAACCTATTTTGGTTCCTAGTCTCTACGTCCAGGAACCATGCGCGCTACCGCGTGCCCCCCGCAGACGATCGTGCGCGTGCACACGCACTCCCGGCCGCGGATTCGGTAGCCAGGGAATCAATGTATCGGGCTATGGTTCCCGATCATTGATTCCTCTCCCCCGCTGAAAAAGCGACAGCTTCTCTCGGAAGCTGCGCCTTTTCTGGCCGTTCCCTCTCCGATGAGTCACTCTAAGCGTGTGTTACGCTTAGATGACGTCATGTAAACAAACTCATGGCCGCCATCTTGTGGCCAAAAAGTAATACTACACCTGTAAGAAAAAAAAAATACAAATTAACACACATTTACATTATAAATCTATTGTTTACCTCCCACCCTCCCAAAACTACCCAAATAAATGTTTACTATAAAAAAAAAAAACATTACAATAAAAAAAAACATGTAAATATTTACCTAAGGGTCTAAACTTTTTAAATATCAATGTAAAGATGAAATATTTCTATATTTTTTTTTATTTTAAACTTGTAAATAGTGATAGATGCAAAATGGAAAAAATGCACCTTTATTTCCAAATAAAATATTGTCGCCATACATTGTGATAGGGACATAATTTTAACGGTGCAATAACCGGGACATATGGGCAAATACAATACGTGAGTTTTAATTATGGAGGCATGTATTATTTTAAAACTATAATGGCTAAAAACTGAGAAATAATAAATTTTTCTTATTCTTCCTGTTAAAATGCATTTACAGTAAAGTGGCTCTTAGCAAAATGTACCCCCCAAAGAACGCCTAATTGGTGGCGGAAAAAACAAGATATAGATCAGTGCATTGTGATAAGTAGTGATAAAGTTATAGGCTAATGAATGGGAGGTGAACATTTCTTACGTGAAAACGACGGAACCTGAATGGGTTAATGAGTCATTTCAGCCAGCCCTAGAAGCCGCATGCGATGTCCAGGGTCGCCTAACTACCGTGGCTTCATGTTCCCTTGCGGGGAACGAGAAACGCCACTCGCGACAGGGAGCCGATGATCGCCGTACCGCCGCCCCCGAATGAGACGTCACAGGACCACGCGGCTTCTAGCGGCCCCGATGCCACCTACCGTCCGTGTGAACCAGCCCTAAAAGTGCTTCCAGTGTCAATAAACCCTGAATGCAAGCCTCTGTTTGAAAATACTTCAAACAAATGTGACATTGTCTGCATCTTCAAGTAATGGACATGCTTACTACAGTGGGTTTAAAGTGTTACTGGCTGCTCTCTGCAGTGCACCTTTTGCGAAGGAGCTGCCATCTTGCATGTAAGGTCAGCTTGATAGGACAGACAGGGAGAATTCATAGCAATCAGAATTACCCTGTGCTTTGTGTTACTACAGTTCACCACCATGTTTCTACAAGGTTGGTGCACATCCTTGCACCTCTACACTACATGCGATTCCGATTTTTTTAGACGATCTGATTTTTTATTCCGATTAAAAAGTACTGCATGCTGCTACGTTTTTCAATCAGAATCACAAATCAGATAGTATAAAAAAATCGGAATCACATGTAGTGTGCAAGAGGCCTTAAAGAGACACTGAAGCGAAAAAAAAATTATGATATTATAATTTGTATGTGTAGTACAGCTAAGAATTAAAACATTAAGATCAGATACATCAGTCTAATTGTTTCCAGTACAGGAAGAGTTGAGAAACTCCAGTTGTTATCTCTATGCAAACAAGCCATTAAGCTCTCCGACTAAATTAGAGGGCTGTTATCTGACTTTTATTATCTCAACTGTAAGATAACTGTTTACTTTTTCTCTGCTAGAGGAGAGGTCATTACTTCACAGACTGCTCTGAAAGACTCATTTTGAATGCTGAGTGTTGTGTAATCTGCACATATTATAGAATGATGCAATGTTAGAAAAAAACACTATATACCTGAAAATAAAAGTATGAGAATATTTTCTTTGCTGCTAATCTTCTAGTAATTATTCATAGTACACAACCAATTCACTATATCATATATTTTTTTTTCGCTTCAGTGTCTCTTTAACCACTTGAGGACCCACCCTTCACCCCCCCCTTAAGGACCAGCGCTGTTTTAGCTGATCTGTGCTGGGTGGGCTCTGCAGCCCCCAGCACAGATCAGGGTGCAGGCAGAGCGACCAGATCGCCCCCCTTTTTTCCCCACTAGGGGGATGATGTGCTGGGGGGGTCTGATCGCTCCTGCCTGCTGGGTGTTGCGGGGGGGGCACCTCAAAGCCCCCCTCCGCGGCAAAATCCCCCCCTCCCTCTCCTACCTGGCCCCCCTGGTGATCCGGGCTGCACAGGACGCTATCCGTCCTGTGCAGCCAGTGACAGGCTGTCCCCTGTCACATGGCGGCGATCCCCGGCCGCTGATTGGCCGGGGATCGCCGATCTGCCTTACGGCGCTGCTGCGCAGCAGCGCCGTACAATGTAAACAAAGCGGATTATTTCCGCTTGTGTTTACATTTAGCCTGCGAGCCGCGATCGGCGGCCAGCAGGCTATTCACGGAGCCCTCCTGATTAATTAGCTTGCAGCCGGCGACGCAGAACTGCGTCGCTGGTCCTGCAGCTGCCACTTTGCCGACGCACGGTATAAGCGTGCGGTCGGCAAGTGGTTAAGGTGCAATAAAATGATTCGATTTTACAGTAATTTGATAAAAAAGATTGGATTTCCCCTCAAAAATCTAAAGCTTTTTTTTTTTTATTTGCACAAGAAATCCTAACCAGTTGAGTGGGAATGGTGGATTTTTCTGATCAATTTTTGTGAAAATTGAGTTGTGTGTGGTATATTGTCAGTTTATTAATATATACATCCAAGCAATTTTCTCAGAGTTTCCAATCATTTTTATCATAATGAGCCAGGGCGTTGCTAGCCCCAAAGATCAGTGGCACGTGCCCTGGATCTATTCTGGGGTGCCCAGATGTCCCTCAGTCAGAGTCAGGCAGCAGGTGGCAGTACTTACCTACTGCGGCTTTGTCTCCAGATTCTGCAGACATGATCTCTCCCGGGCTTCTTTCCCTTCTCCACCACAACACCCAGCATGTCCAATAGAGGCACCACTGCACCCAGCATGGCACCGCATAGGGCATCTATGTGGGCCTACTAGGTACTGTGGTGCCATGCTGGGTGCTGTGATGCCGTTATGGGGGCATGCAGGGAGCTGTGGTACATCATGGGAATGCTATGGGGGGACTACCAGATAACCTGGCAGAAGGCCAGCCTGTCCAGCAGTAAGCCAGACAAGCCAGCATAAAAGCCTGGTAGCTCTGCTTAGTTAGGTTTAAGTGACACTGCCTGTTTATGTGATATCTGTGCTGCATTTGTTTTTGATGTATGAATGGAGAGGGGGGCTTCATCCAACATTTTGCTGGGCATGTCTACGTAGACCGCTGTTAAGTTCATATAAATTTGGCTCCACCCATGGCCACACCCACATTCTGGTGCATGCCTACACCCATTTTTCAGATGGAGTGCCCAAAAGTGCCCCGGATCTCTCAGGATCCTAGCAACGCCCCTGTAATTGAGGAAATGTTAAACATATGTTTCAACATATGTACATTGGTCAGATTTTTGAAATGTTACAATCAGCCAGAAAAGTTGATTGCTATTCTTGAATTGAACCGATATTTAAAAAATGTTATGATGTGTGGCCACCTTTAGTCCAATCTTAGGCCATAAAGATTGACAAGCCCTTTAAATTAGCACAGGAGATAAAGGGCACTTGTATATTTAGTGTTCACTTTTTTTCTGGGCACTAGAAAACCAATTATTTACCCATGCATTCTTCACTAGTCCTTGGAACCTTAAGTCTTTTACCAGACTGTAATTAGAGATGGCCCAAACGGTTCGCCGGAGGACTTGTTCGCGCAAACTTAGCTGGTTCGAGTTGATAAACCGCAAGCACTTAGCGAGTTCGACCCTCCCATATACTACATCATTAGGGTAAACTTTGACCCTCTTCATCACAGTCAGCAGACACATGGCAGCCAATCAGGCTGCACTCCCTCCTGGAGCCCCCCCCCCCCCCCTTATAAAAGGCAGCAATGTCGGCAATGTTCTCACTCTGTGTGCTGCTGTATTACTGAGAGAAGGGAGAGACATTGGAGAGATACGGAAAGCGATAGTTAGGAGGTCTGTTAGCTTGCTCCTTGCTGATATTTGTTGATGAAAAGCACCTCAAAACTGCTCTAAAGAGAGCTAATGTTCTTCTGATGTGTTTTGTGTGTGTGTGTGCCACTGACACTGCATATACAGCCCCGTCTGTCACAGCTGACCCATGCTAATTGCTGTACTGTGCCAGGCCCAGGACATTCAGTGCATACCTTTCACTGCCTCTGTGTGACTGCATTATACCACCAGCAGTCAGGTCAAAAACGTGTTCAGTACCTCACCTTTATCAAAATGAATGAGGCATGGATCCCAGAGGGCTACTGCCTGCCCGAAGACTAAGTCAATCCCCACACAGCATCTCTGCCTGCAGGCCACTTGACTGCCTTCTCCGCCACCACCAACAGGGTCCAGAACTCCAGGTTGATTCCTGAATTTTTATGGCCACAGCTGCTAGCAGCGGCTGCTACCAAACATAATAATAATTTTTCTGGTGCGTGTGCATGCCTAATTTTTCTGGCTGCACTGCAGCTGCAACAAAAAAACAAAAGGCATGTACATGTGTCAATTCCCCTTCGTGATCGTTACCTTACCACGGTGAAGGGGCTTGCGTATCACAATGAATCAATGACCGGCTATATGAGTGTGTTGGGGGGCACACCTGACCCAAGATAATAAGGTCGTTGCTTCATTGTGGACAGTTGTTCTGTCATTGAGCTACCTCAGCCCGACCATATGGGCTTGAAAACCGACATCGCCTGCACTCTCGCCATGGTGCGCACCAGTCCAGCACGGCCATCACTACACAAACAGCTGTTTACGGTGCGTTACACAGTGAGTTTGGTTTGTCAGTGTGAGGCAGTACACTACTTACACTAACTGCTGATCCATGTATGCACACACAATATTTTCAAGCACTTTCGACCTCCAATTTAGCAATGCAATGTGATTTCTGCCTTTTAGGGATCATAACCCTGCTGTGCGTCAAATCCATAATTTTCCCTGGGACTTTTGGCATGTATTCCACTCCGCCATGCCCTCCTCCAGGTGTTTGACCCCTTGAAACATCTTTTCCATCACTTTTGTGGCCAGAAACAGTGTTTGTAGTTTTTCAAGTTCGCCTGCCCATTGAAGTCTATTGCGGTTCGAAAAGTTTGCAGGTTCGCAAACTTTTTCGAAAGTTCGAGGTTCCCAAACCGAAAATCGGAGGTTCGAGCTATCTCTAACTGTAATATGAAAGAGATAATCAAAACCGATCACATCAACAGCAATCCCAATATCCATGTTTGAACTTGCTTCCTCATAGACAATGATCATGCTAGTTAGACATTACCAATGTTTCATGAACCCATGTTGACTCTTTGTTATTAGATTATTTTCTGATATATATTTCTATTATTTGATACACGTTAAACTTACTGCTCGATAATTTACCAGTTCGTCTTTTACTGTTTGAAAATATTGGCATAATGTAATCTGTATGGCAGTCCTGTGGAACAAAGCCTGTTAAAAGAAAGTTTTACATAAAATAACACAACTTAATTTATTTATCATTAATTAATATGTTACTTTAGCTCCCAGTCAGGGACGGATTTCTGGAAAGGCCACAAAGGCCCGGGCCTTGGGCGACTAAAGCCCAAGAGGGCACCTAAACATTAAATAGGGGTTGCTGCATATGAAAGAGACAGCTGCAAGTGCTGAACAACATGTGAAAAAGGGAAGCTGATGCTTAAAAGAGCTGTACATGAAAGAGAGGAGCTGCATATATGGGTGCTACACATGGAAGAGGGGGCTGCACATGGGAAAGGTGAAAGAAAGCCCCAACATACTTGGCCTAGGGGCGGTAAAAGTATAAATCCGGCCTTGCTCCCAGTGGAGCATAGGGCATCAATCAAAACACTCCATTCAGATCTATTTGTTGCTATTCTCTTCATTTCTTTTCATGTTTTAACCATCTTTCTAATATCTTCTTCCACTGACCTTCTCCATGTTTTTTGAGTCGGACCTCTTCTTTTTGATCCATGTAGATTTCATTCTTGAGCTGTACCTTCTATAAATTCCTCTCCCTTTCTGACTGTGTGGCAAGAAGACCATCCAACCTGAAAGATTTGAAGCTCATTGCTAAAGATGAATGGGCAAAAATACCTTTGGAGACATGCAAAAAGCTGGTCTGCATTAATATGTAGCATTTCATTGCTGTAATAGCCAATAAAGGCTTTTGTATCAATTATTGGTAAGGGTATCAATAATTTTGGACTGGACACTTTTTACTCAAATGTAAATAAAAGCTGAGAAATGTTTTTTTTTATTAGAATGGAGATACCTTCTACCTTCCATATGTTCAGGATTACTATGACAGCAGCAGTGCAGGTTTTGGTCCATACTTATCTACCCTGTCTGTTCCAGCCCATATGGTTCTCACTTCTGAAGACCTTAGGGCCTTGAGGGATCCCAGTGAATTATTTCTGTAGAGGAAGGCAAGAAAAAGATTCCTCCCTCAGGAGAAGACTTGGGGGTTAAAACGGCCCTAAAATATCTTTTCTTTGTTGAAGATACAGTAGCAATAAAAAAAAAGTTTGTAAACCCTTTGGAATTATATATATTTCTGCACAAATTGGTCATACAATGTGATCTAATCTTCATCTAAGTTACAATAGACAATTACAGTCTGCTTAACCACTTAAGTACCAGCGGTCACTGCCTCCTTAAGGACCAGAGACCACTGGTACAGAAACGTTGGAATCCCGAGGGATGATGATGAATTGCCGCACATACCCGCCGCAATCGCCGTCACCGCCACACGTCGCGAACCTGGGCCACCCACTCTGCCATCTCTATAACGGCAGAGTTCCTGTGAGCCGGTCAGGAGCCGCTTTTATTGGCTCCTGACTCTGTCTTTTAATGTAAGCCAATGGGAGTTGCTTACATTGAAAGATCCGCTCACAGGGCTCTGCCGTCATAGAGACAGGCAGAGCAAGTGAGCTGTGACGGGAGATGGCAGGTATTCAGCGGCAAGATCGGCGGTAGCGAGGAAAACGGTGGATGCGCGCAGCGGCCTATGATTGAAATCTATGCCCTGCCAGCCAGGTAAACACCAAAGCAAGGCGTAGATTTCAGGCAAGGAACACACTTGCCACGTTTCCTGTAGTTGCAGATCAGACGTGCACAACGATCAGAAGTACTTTTTGACTATTCCTCTTTACAGAACGGTTTCGGTTCAGCAATATTCTTGGGATGTCTGGTGTAAATCGCTTTCTTGAGGTTATGCCACAGCATCTCAATTGGGTTGAGGTCAGGACTCCCACTAGGCCACTCCAGAAAGCGTATTTTCTTCTGTTTAAGTCATTCTGCTGTTGATTTACTTATATGCTTTGAGTTGTTGTCCTGTTGCAACACCCATCTTCTGCTGATCTTCAGTTGGTGGACAGATGGCCTTAAGTTCTCCTGCAAAATGTCTTGTTA
This sequence comes from Hyperolius riggenbachi, assembly GCF_040937935.1. NCBI lineage: Eukaryota > Metazoa > Chordata > Amphibia > Anura > Hyperoliidae > Hyperolius > Hyperolius riggenbachi. The sequence goes on from NC_090650.1 coordinate 227,021,096, forward strand.
AACTTGGGAATTCATTTTTATAGCAATCTGTCCAGGCCCTGATGCAGCAAAGCAGCCCCAAACCATGATGTCCCACCACCATACTTCACAGTTGGGATGAGGTGTTGATGTTGGTGTGCAGTGCCTCATTTTCTCCACACATAGTTCTGTGTGTTTCTTCAAAATAACTCAGCTTTGATTTCATCTGTTCACAGAATATTTTGCCAGTACTGCTGTGGAACAGCCAGGTGCTCTTTTGCAAACTTTATACATGCAGCAATGGCTTTTTTGGACAACAGTGGCTTCCTCTGTGGTATCCACCCATGAACTCCATTCTTCTTTAGTGTGTTATACATATCATAGATTTGCTAACAGGGATTTTAGCATATGTCAGAGACTATTGTAAGTCTTTAGCTGAGGCAGGGAACACACTTGCAGGGCCGTTTTCCCCTGCGTTTCCCAGGTTTCCGTCGGGTTTTGCGGTCGCGTCTAACGCGTGCGGTTTTCTGCGTGCGTTTCCGCGTTTATGCGATTGCATGGCATGTAGTGCCATGCAATGTGCGGGAAAAAGCAGAAAACTGTGCGGGTACAAAACGCGGAAAAAAACATGAACGCAAACGTGGACAAACGCATGCGGCGCATAATACACTTTTTTAAAATTGTAGCATATTTCCCAACAATCTCCCAGGAGCAATACAGTACTATGTGATTAGTTACCTCCCCATGGGAAAGGAAATCAACACCTCTTCCATAATTTTTTTTTTCAAAAAGCCTTGTTAGTGTCTTCTCAGTACAGATGATTTTCACTTGAATGAACAAGATTATATCTCATTTGAGTGAAAGGCTGAGGTATGTTTTACTTTTGTTTCAGTTTATGTGGATTTCCCAAAAAATCCTGAGCAGGACCTGCTGGCGTGACCTCTAGGGCCTGGAAAAAGCCACGTGTAAGTAAAGCTAGTTTTTTTTCGATTCACCTTGAATATCCTTTAAGCCAAGGTCAATCAATGCCTTAGGGCCGGATTTACCATAAGGCACTGTAGGCACGTGCCTACAGGCTCCTGATGATGGAAAGGCATCTCTCTTCCCACCCCTAGTGCCTCCCTCCTTCCATTTGCAGAGTGTCGAGAAAATCATAAATGAGAGGTTATTCGCCAACCTCTCGGCATTCCAGCGACCAGATCTCGCTTCAGTCAGGGGCACCTCTAGCTAATTTATACTGAGGGTACCACATGCTACCACATGCTAAGGGACACCTGTAGCTGTAACGGGCAAGAGAAGTAAGACGGGTAGGAGAAGTGACAGCTGGGCCAGCCAGCACACTTGCAGTTTGGGGGTTTGTAGGTACATGGAGGGCGAAGTCTAGTGTGCCAGGACATCTGTGCCTATAGGCTCCTGTGATGTAAATCCAGGCCTGCACTGCCTCATACATGCTACAAAGTTACCCATAGATTAATATACAGTAAGATGCGAAAGTTTGGGCAACCTTGTTAAACGTCATGATTTTCTTATATAAATCGCTGGTTGTTACGATAAAAAATGTCAGTTAAATATATCATATAGGAGACACACACAGTGATATTTGAGAAGTGAAATGAAGTTTATTGGATTTACAGAAAGTGTGCAATAATTGTTTAAACAAAATTAGGCAGATGCATAAATTTGGGCACCACAAAAAAGAAATGAAATCAATATTTAGTATTGTTTGCAGTAATATTTATCCTCTTACAGAAATTACAGCCTCTAAAGCGGGGTGCCCACACTTTTTCAGGTCGCGAGCTACTTTGAGAACTATCCGGTCACAGTGATCTACTGCGCTACGGCATACCACCCCCACCTCCCCTTCCCCTGCAAAAGACAACAAAAAACATAAACAAACATACAGTAGTTAGGCAAAGTCCTCCATAAATAGTCAAATGTAGATCAGCCCCCCCCCCCCCTAAATACACACAAATGTTTAAGAAGTATCCCCCTTCATCAAAAATAATTGGGCTAGCTACCTCTCAAATCAATCACAAATAAACATAATTATTCATAGTTTACCCCTCCCAGCATAAGTAGATACAATCACTCCACCACAGTCACCTTTCTCAAGCATAGCAGAGTCCCCCCTACAAAGTAATTAGATACCCCCCCCCCCTCCCCACAGTGCAGAGTATCCCCAAATCCACCATGTCCACCTAATATAAAAATAAACAGATACTCACCTGCATCCTGTGTGTCTCCTCTCTTCACCTTCTTTCCCTAGGTAGAGCCACTGTTCTTGCTGTATAGCTGCTTTCACACGGCGATTCGCCAGCAGCATCTCTTCCTCCCTAAATCACATGGAAGGGGAAGGTGAAGGACGGCTATCGCCTCAGGAAGTGCTGGAGGGGGAGATGCTGTCATTCAGTTGCGTCTCTCCCCTTGCCACTCCTCTCCCCTCCCCTGGCTTCACTGATTGGCTGTGTGCTGCTCTGCATTGGGCAGCAGAGCAGCACAATATAACAAAGTGGTGGCCCTGAAGAGCGGCGCTGGTTAGTAAAATATGACAGGCCGCCGCGATCTACCCGACAGTCGATCGACGTATTGGACACCCTTGCTCTAAACGCTTCCTGTAGGTTCCCTGAGAGTCTGTATTCTGGTTGAAAGTATTTTGGACCATTCCTCTATACAAAACATCTCTAGTTCATTCAGGTTTGATGGCTTCTAAGCATGGACAGCTCTCTTTAACCACTTGACGACCAGGGATTTTTTCAGTGATTGGTGCTGCGCGGGCTCTACAGCCCGCAGCACCAATCAGGAGTGCAGCAGGGCGATCAGACTACCCCCCCTTTTTTCCCCACTAGGGGGATGTCCTGCTGGGGGGGTCTGATCGCCGCCGGCTGCATTTGCTTAGCGGGGGGGGGCTCTTCAAAGCCCCCCTCTGCAGCGTTCTCCGCCCTCTCACCCGCTCCCTCCCTCTCCCTTCCCCTCTGAGTGGCACAGGACGGATAACTGTCCTGTGCCTGATAGGATAGGCTTCTGCCTATCAGATGCCGGCGATCTCCGGCTAATCAGAGGCCGGGGATCGCCGATCTACGCAGCAGCGCCGTATGATGTAAACAGCGGGGATTTCTTCCCCGCTTGTTTACATTTTGCCGGCGAGCTGCGATCGGCGGCTCTCCGGCTGTTCACGGAGACACCCTCCGTGAACTGACATGGAAAGGCCATTTGAACGAGCGGCCGTTTCCATGGAAACCCTCAGACAACCAGTTTACGCCAATCGGTGTTAGCTGGTCGTCAAGAGGTTAACTCACACCACAGGCTTCCATTTATTTTCAGTTCTGGGGACTGAGATGGCCATTTCAGAATGCTGTACTTGTTCCTCTGAATGAATGCCTTAGTGGATTTTGAGCAGTGTTTAGGATCGTTGTCTTGTTGAAAGATCCAGCCCTGGCGCAGCTTCAGCTTTGTCACTGATTCCTGGACGTTTTTCTCCAGAATCTGCTGATACTGAGTGGAATCCATGCGTCCCTCAACTTTGACAGGATTTCCAGTCCCTGCACTGGCCACACAGCCCCACAGCATGATGGAACCACCACCATATTTTACTGTAGGTAGCAGGTGTTTTCCAGGCCCTCCCAAACTCTGCTGTCCATCTCATCCCCCTCTCCTCCTGCTCCTCTGAGGCAGCCTCTCTCTACCAATCTCTCTATTGTTACCAATTTCCCAAAGGATCCAGTTCAACACCTCACACTATTATACAATGCTCTACACAAGTTGTCAACTCCATACATTTCCTCATTAATCTCCAGATACCATCACACCTGAAACCTTTGAAACTCCCAGGAGACCCTTTTGTCCTCTAGCTTGGTCACCTCCTCTCACACCCGCATCCAGGACTTCTCACAAGTGTCCCCTCTCCTCTGCAACTCTCTTCCTTAGCCTATCCATCATGCTCCAAGCCTGTAAACCGTTAAACATAACAAAACACACCTTTTCAGACAAGCCTAAAAAATTTTGTAGGTCGCAATTGAGGCTCATGGCTTCATCTCCTAACTCCTTTATCTCCTTCCCTATTATTTACACATAAGCTCGCAAGTGCAGGGACCTCCTTCTATTGTTTATTATCTTTTCGTAATTTATCGTATGAACATGTACTAATTTTAGTGATATCTCAACCCACACATTAACTATGTATGTACTGTATTTGCATTGCTGGATGTCATGATCATACAGTATAGTGTGTGTGTGTGTGTGTGTGTGTGTGTGTGTGTGTGTGTGTGTGCGTGCGTGCGTGCGTGCGTGCGTGCGTGCGTGCGTGCGTGCGTGCGTGCGTGCGTGTGTGTGTGTGTGTGTGCGTGCGCGTGTGTTCTCCAATATTTATTTAGCACTATGTACAGCATTACAGAAGATGTTGGCGCTATATAAATGGTAAAACACTGAAGATATGACACTTTGATACAATCTAAAGGAGTCAGTGTACAGCTTGTATAACAATGTAAATTTGCAGTCCCATCAAAATAACTCAACACGCAGCCATTAATGTCTAAACTTCTGGCAACAAAATTGAGGACTCCACTAAGGGAAGAATGTCACAATTGTGCCCAATGCGTCAATATTTGTGCCTGTCATTTTTTTCCAACAATGTTATGAATGAGGTGGTCTTCCCCACCTTGGGTGCACAGAAGTAAGAGGACATATTTATATTGGGGAGAACTTATTTTGGAACCTGTTAAACTGTCTAAAATAAAAGTAGACCCCAGAATTTTGGACTACCTACAAATAGTGAAATGCATAGCCATGCATTCAAATATTGTACTTTCCAACAAGTTGCAGTGGTCTTCTAGCAAACTTAAAGTGGTCTGAAACCCAGCATTTCTTCTTTGCTCTAAAATATTACTTACAGCCTTAAACTTACTAGCACAAAAACATTTGTAGCAGAACAGCATTCAAACAGTTAAACACAGCACATTGTTCTGCAGTGGAAAGCCCCTTTAGCTTATGATTCGCATCCAAAGAGGAGATAACATTATCTTTTGTTTACATTCCTCAGTTGTTACATTGATTATAAAAGAGCTATGAGTAAAATGTAATGGCAGCTTTCAGAGCAGATAAACTGTAATTTGGGAACTTGTAATTGTAAATGGACAATGGGCTTGATTCACTAAGACAAATAGCATGCCTTATCCGAGTTAACATGCCTTATCAGAGATAATACGCCTTATTTGAGTTAACATGCCTTATCAGAGATAACACACCTTATCAAAGTTAACATGCCTTATCAGAGTAGCATAGCGAGCGTTACGAACCCGCATGGGCTCAGGGCAGGACGAGTGGAGCTCTCGTCATTGTCAATTAGCAGGCAAAAGTTCATAGTGCTTACTATGCTACTCTGATGAGGTTTGTTAACTTTGATAAGACGTGTTAACTCTGACAAGACATGTTATCTCTGAACAAGCGTGTTAACTCTGATAAGGCATGTTAACTTGGATAAGGCATGCTATTTGTCTTAGTGAATCAAGCCCAATATTACTGGTGCACAAAAGCAAATATGATAACTATAGGGGTAATAAAAAGTAGAAAAACACATTTTTTATTGAATGTTATGTCAGAGTTTGATTCCACTTTAAAATGAAGAGTTAACAGAAGATTGAAAAAAGAATAAAGAAGAATAAAGAGTATACAGAAGAAGAGGAACAGTTGTGAAAAAATACATATGTAGCTGTGAAAGAAGAAGTAGGCTAATTAAATTAAATGATAAAAAGATAGGGGTATAGATATATATATATATATATATATATATATATATATAAAAAATAAAACAAGCTGCTTTTTCAATTCATTTCGTATAAAATATTTTTAATGTTCTTTTATTTCAAATAAAATATTGTGTGCATGTGTTTTGTTTTGTTTTTGTTTTTTTAAAAAAGCATACATGAAGTGAATTTTAACAATAAAATGAAATATTTACATATGTGTTGTGAAGCCTCTGGATAGTCTGGAGACATCCCAGATCCTCCTGATCCCTACCGTTCTAGTGCTGAACATATTCAACAAGGGCTTGTGTAATATACACCCGTGGCCGTCTGTGCTCTGTACGAGTACCTCCGTACTGGACATGTGTATTGGGTTTTACCCTCCGAGCACAAGCGTCTTTATTGCACTAGGCATGCATGAATCGTACCTCTAAATGCTCAGTATGGATGCACCTGTATTTTAGGCCTGCATTAGAGTCTACCTGTATTATTCACAGCTTGATAATCAGAATAATAGGCAAGAAATTGTGACGTCTCTTTCTCTAAGACAGTTGTTAACCTTGCAGATAGTTTGGCAGCAACCATCAGCTTCACCACCAGGGCTACAGCCTTTAAGAGACACTGAAGCAAAAAACAAAATTATGATATAATGATTTGTTTGTGTAGTACAGCTAAGAAATAAAACATTAGTAGCAGAGACATAAGTCTAATATTGTTTCCAGTACAGGAAGAGTTAAGAAACTCCAGTTGTTATCTATGCAAAAAAGCCATTGAGCTCCATGACTTTCAAAGTTGCAGAGAGCTCTGTCTTCTGAAGCTTGTTATCACAACTGTCAGTCACTGTATTTTCTTTTTCTCTCCAGAGGACAGGTCAATCGTCCACAAGACTGCTCTGTAAAAACATTTAGAATGCTGAGTAGTGTGTAAACTGCAAATATTATAGAATGATGCAATGTTATAAAAACACTATATAACTGAAAATAAAAATATGAGAATATTTTCTTTACTACTTATATTCTAGTAATTATCCATACTACACAACCACTTCATTATATCATATTTTTTTTTCACTTCAGTGTCTCTTTAACATGAGATTCACTATTTATATTTGTATAAGATAACAATAAAGAATTAAAAATTTCAAAATCAGTCCTAGCATTCAGCTATCAGAGAAGCTTACGTAGCCATGGATAGTTCCTGCTTAATTTTCCGATAATTTTACCAGACAAGCAGCGTCTCTGCCTTCTAAACACCCAGATGCAAGCAATGGATGGTATGAAAGAAGATCCCATACTTGTCCTTTTATCTGATTATTAATTGTGCCCCTAAAATGTAAAAACGTAGAATGCAAAACCACTTGCAAAAGCTCAATAAATAATACAGCATGAGACTAATAAATAGGGTGTGTTAAATTCACAATTTGTTAAGCTGGTAACCCAGTTTCATGCAGAAAAGAAGTCAGTGGCTATGCTGGTCAAATACTAATTTAAATTTAATTTAGAACTGGTCAATATCTTCAACACATATCTAGAGCCTGGAGTAAATTAGGCAGCATTTTTATCACCCCCTTTTATTTAATAACTATGAACATACGTATAGAACCTCTTGGATTATTTATTATTTATAATTGGACAATCAAGGGGAGAAAAAATACCTTTATGAGCTTTTAGTATCTATATATGTAGTATCTATATATCTAAAGGCATTTGTAACAAGATCAGGATCATCCACCAGGCAACCTATGCAGGTGCTTGAGGCCTAGTGGGTAGCAAGGGGCCCACCTGCCACCTTCTTGAACCTCTCGCCACTTTATCTTACCAAAAGTACCACAAGGGGGCCCCAGATCTACTACCTTGCCTAGGGCCCTATTACATCTTAATCACTCTCTGGGGGTAACATGCATGGCATGGACGCAGTGCTGTGCGCCCATATTACAATTACCTGCACAATGATGGGGGAGCATGTGTGTGCTATGGTACGTGTGAGGCGGGAGCGCACGTCAGTGGCACACATCTTCAACAGGGGTGGACACGGTAGAGTCTAAAGATTCTGAGGATTACTGGTGGTGTATATTATCCACTTTCTATCTGTTACCATACTTCTTTAATACTGTAGTAAACTCAGCTGCTCTTGACTGTCAAAAGTCTGGAGTTCTAAAGTAAGTAACATCTGAGACTGGGAGCACACTTATTAGAACTGTATGTGTTTTGCCACACTGGCCATTTATTTGAATGTCCTGCTTGGGAAATGCACATTGTTTTGCAACCACATTTTTTACCCCAATTTAAAATTGGGCAGAACTTTGGTTGCTCCTGTTCTGTTTTGAAATGTATTTTGCTGCAAGTTAAAAAATAGCAAATAAACGTAAAAATCAAGTGTGAAAGTGCAATTGCAAATAGGAATGCAGAATGAACGCAGAAAAGCACCAACAACAGTGTGCTCCCATCCTCATGTTCATGAAATGATTTTAAAGCTTTACATAATTTTACATTAAACCCAAGAAGGAAAGTGTTGATAGCAACACAAATACATTTCATACTTTAAGTTTGACCTGTTCCTGCACTTAGGCTCAGTACAAGCGTCTAGTGGCTGCAGGGGATGGGGTTAGGACAAACTGGTCCACCTTGCTTCTGGGCTCTATACCAGTTGCTGTGATGATAGTTATGCTCCCGGCTTTCATTATGACTGAGATCCTCCAATGGCTCTCAGTAATTTAGTGGCTTTACTCTGCACATCCAGGATATTTGTTTTATGCATTGGTGTCCACATTTACAGTGCACGTAAATAATATTTAAGCATTTTCTATAAACATTTTACAGTTCTTTTGCTGGAATGTGCATTTTTTTCTAAAGAAACACTACAAATTTTGAAACTTGCACAAGTCCAGAGAACTGATGTGGTTCATAGTGCTGTAATACTATTCTACAGCAAACTTACATTTTTATTTAACTCATTAATTGGGTAGCATATGGCTTGCTAATGTAATATGCTGCCTACTAATTTAACACAGAAGCTGCACAATTCTGTGCCACATTTAACGGGGAATTGGATTCATCAACAGCCCTGGGTAACAAATGTACAAGAGATGTTGTCCACCAATTTTAACCCTTTAGCAGCAGGGCTGAATTTTTACCTGCCGCTGGGGAAGTGTACCTTCCCCAGCTTGGCAGGCTCGGCAAGGTATGTGGCGGCAAGGTATGTGGCGGCAGGGTGGGGGGGAGGACATGCAGGACGCTCTCATACACACCTGCTCGGACAGCTGCATCGTCTTTTTCTTCCTCCACCGCAGCAGCGACGTACTCCCAGCAGGTCTCCTCGATTCCTGGTATGTCATGGTATGATATGTGATTGTGATCTAGGAGATTGTGTCAGTGTTACAGCGCCATCCGGTGGTGGAAGAGGGGTGATGGAAGAGTCTCTGACACATGGTTCTGGATCCCAATCACACGTCATATCATGTGATCTGATGTGACTGGGACCCAGAAGACCTGCCGAGAGTTCAGAGCAGACGGTGGAGGAAGAGAAGAAGCCATCCGGAGCAGGTAAATATAGCTTTTTTCCCCCACGCACTCGTTTGGCTGCACTAGGCAGAGGTTTACTCTGCACAAGCAACTTTGAACGATACAGTGGGTTGCAAAAGTATTCGTCCCCCTTGAAGTTTTCCACATTTTGTCATATTACAGCCGCAAACATGAATCAATTTTATTGGAATTCCACATGAAAGACCAATACAAAGTGGTGTACACATGAGAAGTGGAGCGAAAATCATACATCATTCCAAACATTTTTTTCAAATAAATAACTGCAAAGTGGTGTGTGCATAATTATTCGGCCCCCTTTGATCTGAGTGCAGTCAGTTGCCTATAGACATTGCCTAATGAGTGCTAATGACTAAATAGAGTGCACCTGTGTGTAATAAAATGTCAGTACAAATACAGCTGCTCTGTGAGGGCCTCAGAGGTGGTCTAAGAGAATATTGGGAGCAACAACACCGTAAAGTCCAAACAACGCACAAGACAGGTCAGGGATCAAGTTATTGAGAAATTTAAAGTAGGCTTAGGCTACAAAAAGATTTCCAAAGCAATGAACATCCCACAGAGCACTGTTCAAGCGATCATTCAGAAATGGAAGGAGCATGGCACAACTGTAAACCTACCAAGACAAGGCCGTCCACCTAAACTCACAGGCCAAACAAGGAGAGCGCTGATCAGAAATGCAATCAAGAGGCCCATGGTGACTCTGGACGAGCTGCAGAGATCTACAGCTCAGGTGGGAGACTCTGTCCATAGGACAACTATTAGTCATGCACTGTACAAAGTTGGCCTTTATGGAAGAGTGGCAAGAAGAAAGGCATTGTTAACAGAAAGCATAAGAAGTCCCGTTTGCAGTTTTCCACAAGCCATGTGGGGGACACAGCAACCATGTGGAAGAAGGTGCTCTGGTCAGATGAGACCAAAATGGAACTTTTTGGCCAAAATGCAAAACGCTATGTGTGGCAGAAAACTAACACTGCACATCACTCTGAACACACCATCCCCACTGTAAAATATGGTGGTGGCAGCATCATGCTCGGGAGGGGGTGCATCTCTTCAGTAGGGACAGGGAAGCTGGTCAGAGTTGATGGGAAGATGGATGGAGCCAAACACAGGGCAAACTTGGAAGAAAACTTCTTGGAGACAGCAAAAGACTTGAGACTGGGGCGGAGGTTCACCTTCCAGCAGGACAATGACCCTAAACATAAAGCCAGGGCAACAATGGAATGGTTTAAAACAAAACATATCTATGTGTTAGAATGGCCCAGTCAAAGTCCAGATCTAAATCCAATCGAGAATCTGTGGCAAGATCTGAAAACTGCTGTTCACAAACGCTGTCTAGATAATCTGACTGAGCTGGAGCTGTTTTGCAAAGAAGAATGGGCAAGGATTTCAGTCTCTAGATGTGCAAAGCTGGTAGAGACATACCCTAAAAGACTGGCAGCTGTAATTGCAGCAAAAGGTGGTTCTACAAAGTATTGACTCAGGGGTGTGAGGAAACGCGGAAAGCCGCCGCGTGTGCCAAGAGCTAGGCGGCTGACTCCACGTCCTACGCAGCGGTTTGCCCGCGTCTGGGTGTGTGGTGGAACGCAGAAAAGCCGCCGCATGTCCTGACAGCAAAGCGGCTGTTTGCATGCAGCAGCGTGTGCTTGGTGTGGCTGGGTCTGTTAGTGCACTTAGGCAGATGGAGAGCTATGCACGCGCGGGCCTGAATCCAGGACCTTTATACTAGCAGGGGAAGTGTCAGCTGATCAGGAAGGTCAGCTGATTCCTGCAGGACTCATGATTGGCTGAATGGTTCGGGCGGGGCGGCAGTGTCCAGCAACTATATATTCTGCTGCTTGGTCAGTTGCTGGTTGCCTGTCGTTGCAATCACAATGTGGGAGCATGCAGACCCTTAGTCAGATCCTTAAGTGTGCCGGGACCAGCTGGAGCTGTAATCCTACACTTAGCTAGATTCTGTTGATAGCTTAAAGTACTAGTTTGATTGTGATTATCTGTTATGACTTCCTGCCTGTCTGACTACTCTCCTGATATCTGACCCTGTACCTTGCCTTTCTGATACTCCGTTGCCAACCTCCGCTTGCCCCTGATTCTGCCTCTGTCTTCTGATCCTGTACTTTGTTTGTCTGTGAGTTGCCGACCTGGCCTTCCCAACTCTGAGAACTATCTCTATCACTAGGAGATAGTTCATGCCTTGTATGTTCTGGGCACCTGCTCCACAGGGCCAGTTCTGTATGTACTGGGCACCTGCTTCACAGGGCCAGCTCTGTATTCGCTGGGCACCTGCTCCACAGGGCCAGCTCTGTATTCGCTGGGCACCTGCTCCCCAGGGCCAGCTCTGTATTTGCTGGGGACCTGCCCCATAGGGCCAGCTCTGTATTTGTTGGGCACCTGCTCCACAGGGCCAGCTCTGTATTTGCTGCCTCGGGGCCCATCCTGTATTCATTGGGAACTCGCTCCTCAGGTTCCCCATGCTTGTTACTATTCTTCTGTATTCTGATCTTGTACCCCGATATTTCTGATACCCTGTTGCCGAACCCTGCCTGTTTATTAGACTCCGCCTCTGCTTTCTGTATCTGTACTGTATCTGTCCGTGTGTTACGACCTGGCTTGCCCGACTTCGAGAACTGACCTTGCTGTTAGAGGCAGTTCCCAGATCTGTTAGTGACGCCCTCTCCTAGGTGTCACTCACGTTCTGTCCTTCCTACGCTCCGCCTGACTCCTCCCCCGGGAGAGTCCAGGCCTTCGGAAGGAATCTGTATTGCTGCAGTACTTCATACAGTACGGCACTTGTTTCTGAGGCTTAGTCCTCACGGTATTACTGTTGCACCAAGCACTCACACTACTCAGGTGTTCAGAGGTTAGCGTTATATCGGATTATCGGTGATACTGCAGATCATCAATAATCGGATATATAACTGTTTTCCCAGTGATACTGCAGATCACCGAGAATCAGACCCTCTCTGCTACACCGATCGTGACAGAGGGGCGGAATAATTACGCACACCCCACTTTGCAGTTATTTATTTGTAAAAAAATGCTTGGAAAGATGTATGATTTTCGATCCACTTCTCACGTGTACACCACTTTGTATTAGTCTTTCATTTGGAATTCCAATAAAATTGATGCATGTTTGTGGCAGTAATGTGACAAAATGTGGAAAACTTCAAGGGGGCGAATACTTTTGCAACCCACTGTATATCTCGTTTGAATCTGCCATTGGGTTAAAGCAGTTACAAGTTATAAATGACATGAAGGTATTGTTGTATATTGCTTGTTGAGCGTATGTAAGCTATACACAGAGATGTCAAACAGCAGACTAAAAATGCAAATAATGATAATAAAATGTTTGTAATACATCACACACTAATACCAGCATTCATACATTCACCTTCTCCAAACAGACCTATGTATAACTGAGAACTTTGTGTACGTCATGTCTGCATACAGGTATTAGCTTAGTTGCCACAGCAATAACCTGTCACTTAATAGACCCTGATGTAGGTTGATGATGACCTGTTCTGAGCGACCTTGAGAAAGTCATATTTCCATCTCTAATTTTAGCTTGTAGCTGGGAGTGATGCCGTAATTTCATTTTTAATGAGTTATGCATATTATACACTTCTTTATGAGGACTCGTATTTTATTAACACACCATGGAGTGAAATGACTGAAGAATGAAATAGCAAAGCACTGCATGCATTGTTCCACATTATCAATAGGACAGTGTATAAGATCGCATAGATGAAGTGCAGACTCATTAAGGAGCATTCTTACTGGAATATTCTCTTTCTTCCTTGGCACTGCTGTGTACAGTAAGCTCTATGAAGGAACACATTCCCCAGTGATCACTAAATGCATACACCATCTTGATTTTTCACACCAATCAGCCACTACATTATAACCGCTGACACATAAGTGAGTAACATTAATTATGTCATTACAATTGCACCTGTCAAGGGGTGAAATATATAGAAGTGCATGAAAGTAATGCAACACCTACAGTGAGGAAAATAAGTATTTGATCCCCTACTGATTTTGCTAATTTGTCCTCTGACCAAAAAATGACCAGACTATAATTGTAATAGGTTTATTGAAGCTGTGAGAGACAGAATAACAGCAAACAAACCCTTAAAAACCCAATGCCAAAAGTCAGTGCCTAATGTGCATTGTATTGAATGAAATGAGTATTTGATCCTTTATCAAAAGATGACTTAGTACTTGGTGGCAAAACCCTTCTTGGTGATCACAGAGGTCAGATGTTTCTTGTAGATGGCCACTGGGTTTGCGCACATCTCAGGAGGGATTCTGGCCCACCCCTCTTTGCAGATCCCTCTCCAAGTCAGTAAGGTTTCAATGCTGATGTTTGTGATCTCAAACTCCCAGCTGCCTCCACAGATTTTCTGTTGGATTAAGGTCTGGAGACTTGCTAGGCCACTCCAGAACCTTCATATGAATCTTCTAGAGCAATGCCTTTGTTGCCATGTATTTTGGGTCATTGTCATGATTGAATACCCATACACAACCCCTGGCTGAGGAAAGGAGATGCTCCAACCAAGATTTGATATTATAGTATAGGGCCCTGTCCATTGTCCCTTTGCTGCAGTGAAGGTGTACTGTCCCCCTAGCAGAAAAAAAGCCCCTAAGCATAATATATCCAGCTCCATTTTTAATGGTTGTGATGGTGTTTTGGGGGATCTTAGGCATCATTCCTCTACCTTCAAACATGGTGAGTTATGTTGATACTAAAGAACTCATTTGGTCTCATCACCCAGTTCTCGTTTGGACCATTCAGATGCGCATTGGCAAACTGCAGACAAGCCTGTACATATGCTGCCTTGAACAAGGGAACCTTGTGGGCTCTGCAAGATTTGAGTCCTTGATGGCATAGTGTGTTACCGATTACTTGTAGACTATGGTGCCAGCTGCCCTGAGATTATTGACAAGTTGTTGTTCTGGGAGGCTTTAATCACTGTTCTCATGATTATTGCAACTCCGCGAGGTAAGACCATGCATGGAGCCCCAGACTGAGGAAGATTGACAGTTATTTTGTGTTTCCTCCATTTTTGATAGTCTTGTAGCCCATTCCAACCATGTACAGGTCTACAGTCTTGTCCCTGACATTCTTGGACAGCTCTTTGGTCTTGGCCATGGTCGCTAGTTTGGACCCTGAAATATGTATTGATTCTGTGGACAAGTGTATTTTATACCAGTCCTGTAACAAGCCTGTATTAGGAGCACTGCCTAACAAAGGGTGTTCCTAATCTCAGCTTGTTACCTGCATATAGTAAAGACAAATGGGAGCCTGAAATCTTGCTGGTTTATAGGAGATCAAATACTTATTTTACTCATTACAATGCACAACAACAACTGACTTTAGGACACTGGGTTTTTGAGGGTTCATTTTACTTGCTACAATGCACATCAAGCTCAGACTTTAGGACACTGGGTTTTTGAGGGTTCTTCTGTTGTTATTCTGTCTCTCACAGCTACAATAAGCCTACCCAGGGCCGGGCCGAGGCATAGGCTGTAGAGGCTCCAGCCTCAGGGCGCAGTGTAGGAGGGGGCGCACAATTCATTCAGCTGTCATTCCTAATTGTGTTTGAAGCAGAAATAAATAAGAAAAGGGGATACATAGCAGTGACTGCAAGCCAGATAACTAGATATTAAGGTGTTGGGGAGGTTGTGGGCCCTGTGGCCCTCTTAGTCTAATAGCAATCAGTGTGTGACAGCTGAGGTGGGAGGGATGGAGGAGGGGCCTCTTAGTGTAATAGCAATCAGTGTGTGACAGCTGGGGTGGGAGGGATGGAGGGGCACACTTTGGTGTCTCAGCCTTGGGTGTTGGAGGACCTTGTCCCACCTCTGAGCCTACCATTACAATTATAGACTGGTCATTTCTTGGTCAGAGGGCAAACAAGCAAAATCAGCAGGAGATCAAATACTTATTTCCCTCACTATACCTCTATGTGGAATCCAACATACCTGAAGAGATATTAAGAATGTAATAAGAATAAGAGTAATAAGAGTATAACATAAGCTACATACCAAATGGAAGGAAATCAAATGATCTGAAAATTGAACTCCTGGTTCGGGCTCATGATTATTTTAATGCATATCAATATATCTTATTGTGCAAAGTTTGGATCAGGTTCTCGGACAGACAAAGATCAGCATTGGACAGGACCTAGGTAGACAACAAAGGTCAAGTCACAGAAAAATACACACACACGTAGCTGCAATACTACAGCAACTTGGGGTTGCTTTAGTTGGCCTTTAAGATAGCTTATGTCGATGGTTCCTGTGATTGTAACAACCCTAGGTTCATCTAAAAGACAAAAGAAGACCAGGAGCCCAATGGTGCAGAATCATGTAAGATTCAGAAAAGCTAATTGCTAAGGATGTATATACTCACAAAGGTGGGTTGCAAATCCTTGCAACCACCGTCAGAGCAGGCGGGAAATTATCCGTCCCCGCTCAGTTTTCCAGGTCTGTGTCAGGAACTGGGTGGTCGCACTCCGGAAGTTCTTTAGGACAACTAAAAAACTATCACCTCTAAAAGAGGTATGACAAGACACCTAAAACACTTAAAACAGGGTGCAAGCACCCTCGAAACGCGTTGTCAATTTTATGTGCTCAAAAGACCTTTTTCAATAAACTGGTCCAAATTCTTCAAGAGAGGTAAGATTACCTCTCCGTTTGTAAGGTTAACAGCTTATTAGCCTATATTTTATGTATTGGGCGCCTCCACCCCTCTTCTTAGTGTTTTGGATCATAAGCATGTACACGCATGCATGCTCTCACGCTGCACACACGCTTGTGCTGGCTCCTACATCTTTTGACACAGAATCTTGAGCAACGGATGCACACACGGCGTTACACACCTCAACACATAAAAGTATGTCCCAGTGCATATACAGACCAGTATGTGCATAATACATGTACCATAAAACCATAGTACATGCCAACATCTGATTTTTTTAAGCCATTATTTTTAATCACTAGCTTAGCTCACACCGTTTAGGCATTGCACGGGCTAGTTTTTCATTATGTCGAAACAACATTATTCCATTTGTGAATTATACTTTTAAAATCATTGTTAATTTCTTGGGGATTTCTTTAATATTTCCACGCTTGGTTTCTGCCACAGAGTTAAAGTTATGTAGCAGAACCCTTGATCAGCTATGGTGCAGGTATAGCCAAGTATCAGAATCACTCTATTTCGCCGAACATGACTGGGTCATGCCTGGAATTGGTTTTGGCAAAAGCAGGGCACAAGTAGGAGGTCAATGACAACAAAAACAGTTTACAGCAGTAACAGACTGACAGATAAGCAGATAGCAAAACAGTACAGTGGCAATAATAAAAACTAAAACATTATCAGTAACAGCAGCGCAGAGTACAACAGGGGGGAAGAGGAGGGGGTATTTTCAGAGGGGCATGTACAGCTGAGTACCATTATCAGACACAATAGAGTATTATCAGCGACAGTGCTTTGAGAGTTAGTTTTAGGCTTAGGTGTAGGAGAGTTAGTGTTAGGCAATATAGTTAAAGCTTAGTGTTAAGCTATGTACCCAAGTTGCGATTTTCCAGATGACCAGCGATTTTTTTGAACACAAATGTTTCTGCGATATTGCGACATGGGTGCAGACGCACGACCACGCGAACATTGCTTAGCATCGCACCACAATAACGACTGTCACGGCAGATCAGATTGCTAAGATCTCCTACGACTCCCGCACAAAGTACCACAATCGCTTGAAGTCTTGTTCACTCCCGACGTGTGGCGTTGCGTAAGGTTGTGCATATCTGCCGGCAGAAAGGGGACATTGCAGGACCCGTCCGGTGGTGAGTACGGAGCTTTAGACATAGTTATAGGAGGGTTAATGTTAGGTAATAAAGTTAGAGGTTAATGTTGGGCGTAGTTATATAAGAGGGTTAGTGTTAAGCGATAGAGTTAGGTTTTAGGCAAAGTTATAGGAGGGTTTATGTTAGGTAGTAAAGTTTAGAGGTAAATGTTAGGCATAGTTATAAGAGGGTTAGTGTTAAGCGTTAGAGTGAGGTGTTAGACAAAGTTATAGGAGGGTTAGTGTTAAGTGATTGAGTGAGGTGCATAGTTATAGGATGAGGTTTAGTGTTAGACGATAGGGTTAGAGTTTAGTGTAGTTATAAGGAGTACATTTGATAAAGGCGCCAATAAAAAATTAGGCAAGAATAGCAGTTGTAGAATATCAGGAAATTTACTGATATCCTACAAACTTCCTTCATATAGTAAAATATTGGTAATAGTTACTGATATTAACTATGACCTAACCTCTCCCTACTCTTACACAGAACCCTCCACTGGTGGTGCCTAACCTAACCTTAACACCCCCCCCTCCCGCCCCCCCAGTGGGTGCCTAGCCTTTACACCCCCCCCCCCCCCCACACACACACACACACACTAACCTTAAAAACCCCATGGGCACCTAACCTTAACCCCCGTGTGCGCCTAAACTTAAAGTAACACTATCAATACCCAGTGTTCCTAAAATGACAATGTACAAATAATATCTAAGTAGCTGTGTAAACATTTTCCTACTTTTCATGTTAAATATCAGAGGCGAAAGCTTGGATTCATTGTGTGTAGGATTTAGCTCTATTGGATCAAATCATTCGCAAAAGGCGTGTCTGCTTCAATGCTCAGCCAATGTTGTTTTTGGATATCAGACTAAAGAGTATTTTTCTCTGAAAGCAAAAAAAGTATGAAAAGCTGGGGAGTCAGGTTTCATACACAATTACAAATTTTTATAACAAGTTACATTTCCTCTGCTATTCTGCAGACAGCTCAAAGGCACATGCAGCTGTCAGTGAAAGCTTTCTCACACACAGGGTTAACAAATATAGTGTGAGGGAATTCCCCCCTCCCCTCATGGTTCACTGGGCCGTCAGATTTGTCCAGACTTGCCCTCAGTTAAGAGTGAAAGGAATTTAACCTCCTGGGGACTGCCTAACGCCGATAGGCGTGGCCACGGCAGCAGCCCCAGGACCGCCTAACGCCAATCGGCATCAAGTCCTGGAGCTGCAGTTTGCAGGAGATCGCGTGCAGGCTGCGCGCGCATCTCCTGCTCGGGGGCGGAGCTCCACCCCACCTTCAGTCTCCGCTCGGGAGACTGTTAGACGGCAACACTGCCGTCTAATTACATAGTACAGCGCTGCGATCAGCAGCATCGCTGTACTGGGGACAGCCGTGTAACACGACTGTCCCCACGTGTGTCTCGGCAGTGATCGGCTGTCATAGGCTGGAGGGAGGGAGGGGGTAATATATGAAAATAAAAAAAAATAGCAAAATTTATTAAAGCCGACTCAAACCAAACATTTTTTTAATTCAAAATATTTCGTTGCACTGCTCTGACACATACAATGATAAATAAACACTCCTTCAAGTCTATGAGCATTTCAGTGCATGCTTTTCACGCTTCTCTTTATACAGGTGGCAGCCATTACTTTTGAGCTTAGTAGGAAGTTTTAGATCATGGGTTTGTTTGTCATCAGCTACCCTTCCTCACAGGGGCGTCGTCTATGTGAAATCTCACACAAGCGGAGATCACCTCCCCTGTGACATCATCAGTAGCAGCCTGTGTTTTGTTTTTTATCTCCTCCACCAGTCTGCCGGATTCTGTCCCGGCAATATGAAAGGAAGGGGGGGGTTTCTCAAATAAATGTAAAATATTTTATGTTTGTCATCATGCAGCTGAAAAAAGGCTGCTATTTATTATTATAATTTAGAAACTAGATTTTATTTCTGTAGTCTTGTATTTTTAGTTTGGGTCCACTTTAAAAAAAACGAACATTTAGTTAAAAATAAACAAACAAATAACCATCCGGGGGGCGATCTGACCCCACCAATAGAGAGCTCTGTTGGTGGGGAGAAAAGAAGGGGGGAATCACTTGTGTGCTGTGCTGTGCGACCCTGCAGCTTGGCCTTAAAGCTGCAGTGGCCAATTTCACAAAAATTAGCCTGGTCTTTAGGGGGGTTTTCCACTGTGGTTCTCAAGTGTTTACAGTGAATGGGAACCGCTTTAAAAAAAAAATGAAGCAAATACTTACCTAAGGAGAGGGAAGGCTCTTGGTCGTATAGAGCCTTCTCTCTCGGTGCCCTCTATCCTGTGCTGGCTCCACCCCCCCCCCCCGAAGGCGTGCGGCCCCATACTGCACAGGCGTGAGCGTGCAAGAGAGCGTGCTTGCGCAGGCGCAGTACAGGGCCGCAATTCTTTAGGAGCACTTGGGCTCCCAGATGACTTCTGAAGCTTCCTTCGCCCGGGTAAAGCAGTATTTGACTAATTTAGTCAAATACTGCTACCGGGCGAGCCAGCACCGGAACAACGGGACCAGGAGAGGAGCCGGAAGTCTCTATAGGACCCAGAGCCTTCCCTCTCCTTGGGTAAGTATCTGTCTCATTTTTTAAATGCGGTTCCCATTCACTTTAATACAGTAAACAAAAGAGGTAAGCAAGTGAAATGTATACATCATTATTTACCAGCACTTCAGGATCTCTCTCAATCCCAGGTTAAAAAAAATGTTAATCGATACTGTTCCTTTAAAGGGAAGGTCCAGGATGAATAAAGAGTTAAAATCGATTTACCTGGGGCTTCCTCCAGTCCCTGGCAGTCGTCCTGTGCCATCGAGCAGCTCCTGGGGCCTCCGATCCCCTCTAGTGCAGATGCCGACTTTGCCAGGTTGGCATTTGCTTGCGCTTCACCATGTGGCTCAGTGAGTAGCACTGACGTCATCCGGACTGTACTGCGCGGGCGCAAAACTACTGCGCCTGCACAGTACAGTCCGGATGACATCAGTGCGACTATGTGAGCCGCACGCTGGAATGCAAGTAGGCCTCTTGTACCGGAGGGTATTCCGGGCCACCGGCGGGGAGTGAAGCTGCAGCGAGGGCACACAACGGATGCCAGGGGCTGGAGGAAGCCCCGGGTAAGTAGATTTTTACTTTTTAATCATCCTGGATGTTTCTTTTAACCTTGCACCCCTTTCAACTGCTCTGGTTATCAGAGAGTAATAGAGAAGGGCGAGTTTGGATTTTATAGTGTTAGGGGGTTAGCGTTAATTTTACGTTAGTAAGCAAGAGCAATAGTGCCACGCAAATTCCCAATAAAAAGCCATTTTAGATTATCCTTATAGAGGAACTTCAGCCTAAACAAACATACTGTCATTAAGTTGCATTAGTTATATTAATCAAAATAGATAGGTAATATAATCTATTACCCACCCTGTTTAAAAATAACAGACAAATGTTTGTGATTTCATGGGGGCAGCCATGTTTTTGGTTGAAAGGAGGTGATAGGGAGCATGAGACACAGTTTCAACTGTCCTGGTTCCTGATCACCCCTCCTAGCTGCATGCGCTAGGCAACAAGAACAACAACATCAGAAATCCCATCATGCTTTGCACAGCATTTGGGTAAAAATGCCTAGGCAGATTTCTTTGATGGGGCGGAGTTTAGCTTCTGTGCAGCTAAAATGAGGCTTGGGTAATAAAAACAAAGTTCTGATGCTGTGAAACTGTTAAAGAAACACCAGGCCTTTTCAGTGCTGCTGAGCAGATTTTTAGTCTGAAGGTTCACTTCAACAATATTTTAAAAAACGGCAATCCTGACACCCAAATTAACACAAGCCTTTTTAAATGGATATGCCATAACCGACCAAACCATTATAGATGTTTGGAACTTCAATCTTCTCATGGTCCACTCTTCTTCAGGATACCTCCAATCCATACACTACTATTATTTTTAACAATGGAGAGGGTGGATTCATTATTAAATATACAGTGGTTTGCAAAAGTTTTCGGCCCCCTTGAAGTTTTCCACATTTTGTCATATTACTGCCACAAACATGAATCAATTTTATTGGAATTGCACGTGAAAGACCAATACAAAGTGGTGTACACAAGTGGAACGAAAATCATACATGATTACAAACATTTTTTTACAAATAAAAAACGGCAAAGTGGGGTGTGCATAATTATTCAGCCCCCTTTGGTCTGAGTGCAGTCAGTTGCCCATAGACATTGCCTGATGATTGCTAATGACTAAATAGCGTTCACCTGTGTGTAATCTAATGTCAGTACAAATACAGCTGCTCTGTGACAGCCTCAGTGGTTGTCTAAGAATATTGGGAGCAACAACATCATGAAGTTCCAAGAACACACCAGAAAGGTCAGGGATAAAGTTATTGAGAACTTTAAAGCAGGCTTAGGCTACAAAAAGATTTCCAAAGCCCTGAACATCCCACGG